>NW_004524722.1:5563671-5571604 GCF_000260255.1 Octodon degus | reverse complement strand
TTTTTCTTTCTTTCTTTCTTTCTTTCTTTCTTTCTTTCTTTCTTTCTTTCTTTCTTTCTTTCTTTCTTTCTTTTTTTTGGCAGAACCAGGAATTGAACTCAGGCCCTTGTGCTTGCCAGGGAAGCACTTATTCTACTGAGCCATCTCCCTGGCCCGAAATCTTTTCTTAATTGCTACTGGGTTCTTAAGGAACCAGGATGTCTTCAGCAGATGTAACCTTGCCCCAGAGTGTCCCAGAATCAGGGACCTTTGAGGCCTCTACTATGACCAGAGGCACAGGGGTTTATGGTTCTGTATACCGTAGCTAGCTCAAGTTCCAAGGTACTAGGCCTCAAACTAGCTGTAGTCACAATTGAATTATGAAATGATTTCCTCCCCACCCCCAAATTTTATACAATGGCCCTCACCATGAAATCATGAGGGTAGTAGATGGCAAAGCCAGGATTTAAATCTGGGTCTTCATGATTGAAGCTCATGTTCCTTCAACATAAATAAAATCCCCACTTGAATTTTTCTCCTGAAAGACTAAATTTCTTAGTCTCTATGACTTGGTTTCCCCATCTGAAAAATGGAGTTAATAACTATTTTAGTACCTAATATACAGTAGTTCAGTCCAAATTCCATACCAAGTACTGAAAATGTAGGGATTGTTATTGCTTTATTAATTCACTGAAGACTTTTATGATGTGCTGTCTCCTCAGTGACAGAGAAACAGCATGATGACACTGTAATAAACTAGATTTGGCATGTAGGATGGATAATCTCCTATTAGTGATAATATCATGAGAGGAAGAGTAGCTGTCTTAGTTACATTTATCTCACTGAGGGGACAAAATATCCAACACCCAAAATTAAGAAAGAAAGGGTTTATTTGCCTCACTGTTAGTGGAGGTTTCAGTCCATACTCAGCTGGCTCCAAGGCAGGATGGCACATGGCACAGGGCAGTCATTCATGGAAGTGGAAAACATCAAAGAGCAAAAGGCCTTTGAAGCAGCAGCTGAGGCAACTTGAAAGCCTCTCTCCCCTCCTTACATTGTAATGCAGATTACCCACCCCAGGGCAGGTGTAGCACTCACACACATAATCCCAGCATTGGATCATGAATTAATCGCTAGAAGCTGCCCCAATGACTGCATAAGGCTTTGACAGGATAACTAGACATAAACCATAATGGTGTGTAAGGAACTTGGTGGAGGGCTGATGCAGAGGCAATGGGAATTGCATAGGGAAGAGCAGAGATAAAGGGATGAAGATTTCCAAAGTCAGCTCCTCTATGGCTTAATTCTGAGGTTGTCTCTGGGCTCTGACCTTTATTTAGATTCTTGCTGGGACCTGGCTTTATGCTGACTGTGTATGAGAGACGTGTTTTTCTCTGGATGCTGCAGAACTTTTCTCTGTCTTCTTTTTCATAATATAGAGTATAAAAATGCAATTTTTTCCTGTGGTGAAAGTGCAGTGTCCTGGAAGAGGACCCTCTTGTACATCTTCTTCTTGTCTTTTTATTCCCCAAGTGAGTCCCAATTCCCTCCTTTTTTCATCCCCAGCACAGAACCACACTCTCACAAAGCAGGACTCCAGGGGCCTTGATCACTGGGAATTTGGTCATAGATATAAAGGCAGCTTCCTCTCCTGCCTGGATGATCCCTGAGCTCCACTCTCCAGCCTTTGTGAGCTCTGGTCCTCTGCCAATCAAACAGTCACTTCCCAATGTTCTTACAGGTGGGTTTCAATCTGTCTGTACATTCTAGGTATTCACATAGCAAGCGCATTTCTATGAACAGTTCTCTGTTACTTCTATATGGGATTCTCAGGGTTTATGTCTCTCTTTATGTATCTGGAATAGGGTCCCACTACACAGCTCAACTCATACAGATCCTCTTATTTTCAGCCTCCCCACTGCTAGGATCACAGGTGTGTACCACCACACCCAGTCTCAATGGGCTCAGTGCACCTGGGGGGAAGGTGTGTAGCAGCATGCATGGGTGCTGGGGATCGAATCCTGGTTCCTGCACTTGCCTAAGCAGGCACCTAGTCTGCTGAGCTATCAAGATGGCTCTGTCTCTGTATTTTAAAGTAAAGTTATATTCATGCCTGTGTATGTTAAAGTGGTTGCCACAATTATCTGATGATAGAGATGTTATGACAAAAATCTCCAAACCTAATTTTTATTTAGAATCTCTATAGAAAAAGAAGTAGTTAGCCAAATGCTCACATGGTTTCCCAGCTACGGTAAAGATGGCCAACAAAGACTGCCTTAGCAGTAAAAGATAAACACATGAAGGAGTGGGAGGCTTTCCTTTTCTGTCACTCACAGATTGACAGCCATATTGTCACACAGTGGGAAAGACCTGAAAGCCTGGAGCCTCAGACCTGAGGGCAGAAGGACACATGAAAGGGTTGGTAGTCCCAATTCAGCAGATGCTAGAATCCTCCTTCCAGCATTTTTGTTAAGGATTATCCTGCCTTATACCATCTCTCCTTCCTGGAAGTTATTTCATCACACAGCTTTGACTCTATGAGAAGTGCTTCTTACCCCAGACTGCTTCCCTGTGATCTTCTCCTGTCACTCACCACCTCTCATACTCAACACATCTGTCTCTCCTTTGTTCTCTTCTTGTCAATGTGAAGTACCAGTTGACCCTTCAAAGCCCTTTGTAATTACTCTGGAATATATTGCAATCCAATTTTTAATATAGAATTTGCACATCAGTTGTGGTCTGGAAAGTATATTAGTGTTTGGATTTATCAATGTCTTCTTGAACAAGTTTTTGGTATCATAATCATGTAAAGTAATGTAAGTGCGAGGAGAGCTAGGGTCTAACTGGGAGAGAGACGTAAATATTTTATGACTGTGGTGAAATGAAATCTGTTGAATGCGATTTTGTTTCTTAGGTGAAAAAGCACAGACCTATGAACCTCATGTAGCTAATTTCTCCAAAATATGGAGAATACAAATATAAACACTTTAGTTTAAGAAGTAGACACAAAAGATTGGTGTAAATACAAAAGGTTTAAATGCTTCCATTTTTAATAATTCAATTAAGAATCTATTCAAGTTTAATTTTAAAAATGAATGTATGAAACATTACAGTTACAGATGATAAAATTATTTCCACTTAAATAATATGAGAAAATTTTCCAGTTTGTTGCAAATTGCATATCACACTTTTAATCCATTAGATTTACTATCCACCAGTCACTTTGATAAAGGATTTGTGTAGTGTGGAAAATAAAAGTCAGGAACTTCGAGAAGTAGCTAAAGGAATGTTGGATAGATGATGTGGGTAGGGGAAGATTACTGCATATGGTGAATAACTTCTAAATTTAACTCATAGGGATTTACCCATTCAGTTAAATAATTTAATAAATATCTGCTATATTTTTGAACTTATATCATCTTTTCTTTTATGAAGTTGACAGAGTAAACTTAAGCCAATAAATGAAATGCATAAGCAAACATGTATTTGTGAATGAACATAATACTCTGCAAGATGTGTACAGATTCTGTGAAGAACCATGCTGAAATGATACCTCATTAAGATTAACATTATCATTATTTTATTATTATCATTATTATTGAAATAAAGTGCCATTATGTAGCTTAGGCTGCTTCTAGACTACCTGCATGACCTAGTCTGGCCTCAGACTCCTGGGGATTCTTCTGCCTCAACTTCCCAAGTGCAGACATTCCAAGCATGTGCCACCACCATGCCTGGTCTGAGGTTAAGATGGCTGTTATCATGTGTCTGCACCATTATCTATAATGTGGAGAAAATAGACATAAGTCCAAAGTAAGAATCCCTTTTGCAAGTCGGTAAGATCTGACCAGGATCATGTTTGGGATGTGACAAGAGTAAAAGCATTGAGTGTTCAAGCTAAGCACTGGGGCTAGAGATTTTCTCCATGCAAGATAGGACTCTATTGCAATTTGTTGCAAGGAGAGGCAAAAACACTAGATCCAAACCTAGCCTAGTTGTGGGTAAAACCTTGCAGCATTGTGAACATTCATCATATGTCTACTTCATTAGGTTAAGAAACACCTAGCAGCTTCGTAGAGCAAGATTCTGGGCAATTTTTGATAGCCACAGAGGCACAAGCTCAGCTACCACACATGGTTGTTCTCCACTTCCTCTCTGGCTCTCTGCCCCTTCTCTGCCTCCCTGCCACCACGAGCTCGGGAGCTGGCCCCGTTGCCTTTCCACCATGATGATGTTCCTTCCTTGGAGCCTGCTGACCACATCTTTAATCTGAAATCAGGAGCTAATGGCACCTTTCCTCATTGAGATTGTGGGTCTTGAGCACTGTGTTTCTGTGGCAGGAAAGCTAAAGTGGAAAAAGTGAACAAGAGTTGCTAGATTAGTGGCTGATGAACCATAAGGAGAAGAGAATGCTGAAACATGGAGAAATATGAAGTTGCTGTTTTGGGTGAGGTGAACAAGTTTTCTGACATAAAAGCTGGGTGGAGACTAGGCAAGTGCCTGCAAATTGTATTATCATCTAAAAGACATTCATTATGAAGTGACTAAAATGTGGCAAAGCAATTCAGGAATGATTCTCGTAACAATGTACCTCAAGAGGTTGAAAACATATTGATAATTAGAATAATACAAGCCGATTTGAATTTTATCAGCCTGGAGAGTCACCTAAACTCTGAGATTTTTCATTTCCTCAGTGCAATTCTAGGTGCACATAGGGTTGAGAAGCACTGACATGTAAGGTAAACCCCTGAGAGATTTGTGTGCAAGAGGAATGAAGAGGCATATTTTACTAAGGAGAGGGGCTTGTGGGTTAGCTCTGTTGTCTAAAATGCCTGCTTGTGCAAACCCAGTCAGGCACAGGGGACCACGGTTTGATTCCCAGCACCACATGCTGCACCAGACCCATCCTTAAGGCAGCCTGAGTCAGTCAAAAAAAAAAAAATACTTCACTAATGTGTGATTGGTTTCTAGCAAAGCAGATGGAATGCACAGACTTGCCCAGAGCCATGCACAGAGTGAAAAGGGAAAGAATGCAGGCTCTATGATCATCCTTATCCTTACATTGTACTTTCTCCGTGCCATGCCTTTTGCATTTCCTCAGCTATGTACACCCCTAATTAGTCACCTGTTCCAGCAGAGTGAGCATTAAGTACTGTAGCTGTGCATACCCTTTCACACCAACAGTGCGTGATCACAGGATGAAGAACTGAAATAGTTGGAGATTCCCGCACCCAACCTGTTGAATAAATGGATGAAATGATGACTGCTGCTGACTAAGCTTTCAAACCAATTGTGACTACGTTTGGCTATTTTGGCTTTTAAATTTACTATACTAATTTGTTATGTTCTGTTATGTTACATTATGTTATACTGCATTGCATTACTTTAAATTATTTTCAACTCCTGATAGGGGTTCAATGGTTTCTCCTCAATCTCAAGCGACTAATGAAGTCCTTCATCTCTTCAGCTTTGATCTCTTCATGGGTTCTGGGTGAAATCTGCTCATTCTGAAAGTATTGCACCAGTGGCATCCTTTCAGAACTTTATTTTCACATTCAGAGATTGCTTGTATGTTTGTATATTTTTAAAATGAGGAATTAATTTCCTTTATCAACTGAAATATTAATTTCCTTTATCACTCACACTTCTCACTTTTTCTGTTTTTTAAAACTACAGTCTTACATTTGAAACATTTTCCTGAAGCAGAACAGCAGGGGAATTCATGGAGACTACCTTTTTCCAGGTATTCTTGTTTTCTTAGTGCTTCACTGAAATAGCAAAAAATCAATTCTTTCTAATGACTTGAACCAAGATTACACTGAGTTTTATTTTTATCACCAGAGTAAAATTAATCCATAAACACTAAATCTATATTAATTTTCTCAAAATTCATTCATATTCAAATAACATAATAAAATCCTTATTCTAACTTATGCAAATGAAAAACAAACAAAAATACATGAGCTCAATATTTAAATAAGTTGCCTACATCTGACACCCAACAACTGGCTGAGCAAATATTTTGGCAGAAGGATTTTTTTTTGTGGCTCCTAATGCCTTCAGGGCAGGTTTGGCTGGCTTGAGTTGTGGGGATCAAACCACAGCAACCTGAGCCTGACTGCTTTGTTGAAGCAGCCACTTAAAGAACTAAGCTAAGGGGCAGGCCTCCCTGAGCAAATATTTTGACCCAGATTTGATTTATTCTAGTACTTGTACTTTAGGTTTAAGCTATGTGTTCTTATAAGATTGGACAATCAGATATATTTATTTTTTATGTAATATATTAGGATTCTGGAGCTCAGGGAAACAGAAGCAGAGAATAAGAGAATGAGTGTTCCTCCAACTCACCCTTTCACTCCATTTCCATTTTTCAACCTTTAGGCTGAGTGCTGAGGCAGAAGGCCAAACAGGTGGGAGCTAACTTCAGGTTTTTAAGTGGCACCTGTAGATCAGTTTCAGCTGTTGGTGGCATGGGAGCAGAGGGCAACGAAAGTCTCGACTTCCTCTCTGTCTTCCTGACTGGCGTCCCAGGACTGGAAACCCAACATGGCTGGCTCTCTGTCCCCTTCTTCCTCATGTACATTGTGGCCATTGTGGGCAACAGCTTAATCATGGCTGCAGTGCAAGGAGACTCTGCCCTTCACGAGCCCATGTACTTGTTCCTCTCCATGTTGGCTGTCACTGAAGTGGGTGTCTCTGTGTCTACACTGCCTACAGTTATGGGCATCCTTTGGTTTGATGCACGCAGGGTGGGCTTGGGTGGCTGCCTGGCTCAGATGTTTTTCATTCATACCTTCTCCTGCATGGAGTCAGGGGTCCTGCTGGCCATGAGTTATGACCGCTTTGTGGCCATCTACAACCCCCTGCGGTACACAGCCATCCTTACCCTGCCCCGCATCATCTCCATGGGTCTGGGCATTACCCTGAAGAGTGTGGCATTCATGGCGCCACTTCCTGTCCTTTTGAGGCAACTTCCCTATTGTCACATTAACATTCTTTCTCACTCCTATTGCCTCCATTCGGACCTGATCCAGCTGCCTTGCACTGATACCAAGCTCAACAGTATATTGGGTTTGGCCATTGTCCTTGCCACTTTTGGTATGGACTCATTGCTCATCGTGGTATCCTATGTGCTGATTCTTTACACGGTGCTGGGTATTGCTTCTGGGGAGGGCCGGAGGAAGGCTCTCAACACATGTGTGTCACATATCTGTGCAGTGCTTGTGTACTATGTGCCTATGATTGGGGTGTCTGTGATGCACCGCGCTGCCAAGCATGCTTCTCCTTTGGCGCATACAATCATGTCTAGCATCTACCTCTTTGTACCACCCGTGCTCAACCCCATCATCTACAGCGTTAAGACCAAGCCCATCAGACAAGGAATTGTCGCCTTGTTCTCTTGCAAGAAGCAATTGACCTGAATGACTCTGGGGGTGGGGGCTGTTCTTCAAACCACAAGCTTTCATCATGTTTCTGCAATGAACAAAGCTGTACACTAACCATTGTGAGGAGTCTTAAATCTGAACCACACATTATTTCTACATTCTTTCCTTATCACATTTTACAAACATACATATGTCTCTGTATGTTCCTGTGGTATACCTTTATTGTCTAATCAGTCATGACAACTTCAAGGTAAAAACATTTACCTTTAAAAAAAATTATTTATAGACTCCTAGGAAAAGTTCTAACAAATAGCAAGATGATATTAAAAGCTTCTGGGCTAATGCTCTTTCAATGTGAATAAAGCAAACATTCATTTTAATGGGACAATAGAGCCCAAGTTCACTCTCCAATAATTATCTTCCTGGGTGTATGTCTTTAAGAAAAGTGAGTATGTTCTCTGGTTTGCTCTAGGTATTTCTTCTTCTTCTTCTTCTTCTTCTTCTTCTTCTTCTTCTTCTTCTTCTTCTTCTTCTTCTTCTTCTTCTTCTTCTTCTTCTTCTTCTTCTTC
>NW_004524722.1:5560047-5563495 GCF_000260255.1 Octodon degus | reverse complement strand
ATTATTATTATTATTATTATTATTATTATTTTGGTACAGGGTCTCACTATGCAGTTTGGACTCGTGACAATCCTCCTGTCTCAGCTTCCTAGTGCTGGGATTGTCAGTATAATTATTAATAATAGTTTATTCTCAAAATTTTCCTTGTTTATACCATAAGTATACTGATAAATCTGGCTTTGAAGCAACCTCCAGCTATGTAAGGAACCAGATTCTCCCTACAACCCACCACCCCAAAATTTCTACCCTCAGTGTTTCTATACCCCAAGCCTTTGAGGATATACAGCTGAGGGAAAGACCTCAATGGAGACATAAAAGAAAATATGAACAGCTTCACAATGGACTGTATGAATCCCAGAAAAAGCCCTTAGCTCTGCTTTAGTAGAATCCAGACGCTGGTTTTAGGTAAATGCCCATGCTTGCTATCACTGCCTGGGTAGCACCTCCTCCCTCTCCTCCTGTCTCTTCAGCTTGCACTATCCTAACTGTGCCATATGGTGCATGTAGCTTGCTTTGTTCTCTGACCCTCCTTTCAGTCCCATGAACATAGGCCTTGTTGGTCCTGTGGGTTTCTGCCTGAGGGTTCCTGGAAATCTTGGTCAAGTGGGAAAGATCACTGGATCATCTCCTAAGCATCACAGCTCTTAGCACCATATAGAGTGGATGGAAGGAATGTGCTAGGTGACGAGTACGTTGTGTCAGGTTTTCAGTCTTATGCATTTTATGACCTTCAGTTACAGTAAAAATGTTTTCCTTGCCTCATACTATCCTGTCCAGCTTCTTTTTCATACCTGGGACATCAGTACACAGTAAGTTTTTAAGTCTTTGTTTTGCTAGAAGGGTGGTTATCAAAATTTTATCTATATATGCTTTAAAGAACAAAACACCTACGTATGTTTAAGTTGGTATTTAAAATTTTTTCTATAATTGTTGAGTATTCAATTAGAGGTATATTATGAATATGCTTTAGTATAAAATAAAGTTATATATATTTAAATACACAATAGAATATAAATAGATTATATTTGGATACTTGATATCGTCATTCATCCATTTAAGGAACAGGATATATATATATATATATATATATATATATATATATATATATATATATACTTTTTTTTCCCTTTTTTGAGACAAGATCTCACCATGTGGTTGAGGCAGACTTTGAACTCACTGTGCAGCTCAGGTTGGTGCTGAACTTGCAGAGGTCGTCCTGCTTCAGTCTCCAAGTGCTGAGATTATAGGTAGACATCACCACACCTGCCAGATATCTTACATCATTACTTTTGTTTCCTTTAACTCAATATTTTATTTTACCTTTATAGAAGAATTTTGAATATATAATGTATTTGCATGTTTAAAATTTTTCTGATTATTACCTTAACATGATTCTTTGTGATACACACTTTCACACACACATATATATAGTGAAATTTGCTGAAATATGAATAAAAAAGATGTGTTAGTTTTATGCAATGGAGTACTACTCAGTAATAAAGAAAGGTAAACTTGAGGTTTTATAGGTAAATGGATACAACTAAAGACCATAATCATGAGTGAAATATACCAGACTCACACGTGTAAATGTATTGTTGTCCTAGTGTAAGAAACTGAAAGAGTCAATAAAATCCAAAAGGTATAATAGATACTGTGAAAAGGAAGGAAACTGCTCAAAAGGGAAAGAAGAATTGAGATGTGGTATAAGAGAGAGAAAAGAAGGACAAAATAGAGATATGTATATATACACAAGATAGCTAAGAAAATAATTGCACTCACTACTAATTTCTATAAGTTCATTCAAAGGAACACTTAGAACAATTAATTTGTTTGATCAATTTTTCATGTCTATATCTGAGAATCTGAGCAACTACTTTAAACATAATAATATGCAGTATAACAACCATTGTTAATTTCATGTCATCTTGTTTTGAAATTCTGTATTGTCTTTATTATTTTTTCTCTTTAAAATTAAAAGTTGTGAATATATAATATTGTTTAAAAATGAATTTTCCAGTATGTAATACATAATTGATAAAAATAAATGGAATAAAAACCACATGGGGATTTTTGTACATTAAAAGTAAACTAATTATAAAATAATCTCTTAATGAGGTGGATAGGCTTTTTTCTTAGATTTAAAAATTATTAATAGTAATGAGATATAGTTCAGCATGAATTTTATCCCTTTTCATTCTCTCTTTATTACTATAAATATTAATATTCAGCAATTTGTTAGTAAAAATAAGTAAATGATTTGAAATTGTTTTATCATAGATTAAAGCCATTCTTCATTGAGTGCTTTTGTAATAAAATTACAAAACACACATCATGATCTGCTATCTAAAATATCTTAATGGCAATAATGAATAGTTTTATTGGATACCTCTTTATGTTTGTTGAAAGCTATAAAAGTGATGACATTTATCTTTTAATAGAGTATTTTACCTCTGTTATTAGTGGTCTGTTAGTTTGGTATTTCAGAAATTTTTATGTTAGAGTAATGCTGCTTGGAAAGATGCAAAATTGCTTGACAAGGTTTGCTTTTTCTTTTTTCTTTCCCCCACTTTCCTCCTTTTCCTTTTCCTGTGGAGGACTACCTGTGCAGCTCTCCTTGAAAGAAGAGTGATTTTCTCCATTTTGGCTGAACCTGACCTTATTTCCTTGTATTGATATGTATAGAGCTGGCAAGGACTTCTGTTTTCCTTTCAATTGGCCTTAAGCAATGTATATTGGTCTAGCCAAGGTGCTGGTGATAGTCTTTGAAGGTGGCATGTTTGTTTCTCTGGTAACCTACACCTACTGCTCTCTAATGTGAGCCAGGATGAAGAGCCAATGCTCTGCACTGCCAGCTGAGATTGAGCCTTAATATAGAGGCTATGACTTCCTGGGGCTTGAGAGACTACATCAGAGCTGAAGAACCAGACCCCCAAAACATTAGATATTATCTCAATAGCATAATACAAATTACTTTCTCTGCATACCCTCTCTGCATAAGGCAGAGGTAAATGTAGGCAACCTACCTAGCTCTGCTCACAGTACTCACCTACTTCCCACAATCTGAAGTCATTCCTCCTCAAGCCATTCCTCCACTGAATATAACCTAGGTGCGGCCCTGGGTCAGTCTCTATGTTCTGGAAAGCCATCCTCATGGCCGGACTTAGGGCCTCTTGGCTTCCCAATAATAATAAACATGTTTTCATGTCTTACTTTTGCTGTGGGTTGCACTGGGAGTGGTAGATTGGAATTAACTTGGTGGGATTCCAATAACATATCTTTGGTATTATAAATACTGACTTCTTATACTGAAGGGGACTGGAGGCCTGGAGGGGACTCCTACATTTTCCATCTCCTTCCTTCTTTCCTTCTTTCCTTCTTTCCTTCTTTCCTTCTTTCCTTCTTTCCTTCTTTCCTTCTTTCCTTCTTTCCTTCTTTCCTTCTTTCCTTC
>NW_004524722.1:5538543-5559947 GCF_000260255.1 Octodon degus | reverse complement strand
CTTCCTTCCTTCCTTCCTTCCTTCCTTCCTTCCTTCCTTCCTTCTTCCTTTGGTCCTTTCTTCCCTATTTCCTTCCTTCCTTCTTTCTCTCTCTGTCTCTATCTCTCTCTGTTGCTCTGTCTCTCTGTCTCTCTCGCTGTCTCTCTCTGTCTCTCTCTGTCTCTCCCTCTCTCTTGCTCTCTGACAAGTTACTTCATGGAAATAAAAAAAATGGTTTAAGGATATAGTAAAACTAGGTACATTCTTTTTCTAAGTTATTTTTATTTATTTATTTATTTTGCGGAACCAGGGATTGAACTCAGGCCCTTGCGCTTGCCAGGGAAGCGCTTATTCCACTGAGCCATCTCCCCAGGCCCCTAAGTTATTTTAAATGAAGAGAATATATGGACATTGGATATGTTAAGGTACATTCTATTACACTTTCCTTAAAAATATCTGTGCTTAGGGACACATGTAACCCATTTGAAGAACATTAGACTTGATGCCAAGATATAATAAAATCTAATACCAAAAGTATCTCCTGTAAGTTTCAACTTAAACACCAGGTATCAGTATAAGGAATATGATTCTTTCAGAGTAGTATCTAGTGGGTTTCATTATGTAATTTACTCTTTTATTAAACTAACATCTTCAAGAAATTATGGCTGGGGAGATGGCTCAGTAGAATAAGCGCTTCCCTGGAAAGCACAAGGGCCTGAGTTCAATCCCCAGTTCTGAAAAAAAAAATCATTACATAATCATATGTGCTTTTAGATGCCACAGAGAGGATGAATTTAAAAATCTGAGCATGAATGCTGTAATAATTTCTGGAGGAAGGTCCAATATTTTCTTCAAGGTTTTATTTTTTATTTTTTTGTATTTTAGGGAAGGGTCTACAGGGTTTTCAGAGTTTCACTAGTAGATAGGACTCATAGTGATTCACCTGTTTACAGCCTCTCAAGAGCTGGGATTACAGGGGTGTACCACCATGCCCAGTCTTCTCCAAGGTTTTAAATGCAGGCAGAATGCTATATCATATAAGATACAAGTCTAAAATATGAACATGTATGAATGGATATATAATAAAATCTAATTTTTAATGCAACTGCTTTTGTAGGCACTCCTACATAACATAAATTACTTCACACTGGTGCCTTCAGCCCTAGTTCAAGGACGATATGAGCTATCTTCCCTGGTGTGTCTGGAACCTGCCATTCGTTTATTTAATTTTTTCAATTTCTTTATACACACAACTAATTGCAGATTTGTCATTATGTGTTCCAAGGAGAGCTTGCATTATGAATTAAAGAGTAGTGCTTACTGTATTTTCTTCCCTTTTAATCTTTGAGATTCCATTCATTTCTCAAGTTACGTAGGTCAGAAACCTTTTTAACATGGTTGTTTACTATAATGATAGTAAGAATTATGTTTTTTTGTAACATTATACATTCTACACTAGGATCCTGTAATGTTTTGAATGTTTTTTTTTCAAGAAGTATGAATCAATGAAAGTTCACTGTGTACCACCATATAGTTCTGTGGATCTTGGTAAATTCTTCCTGTTATGTGTCACCACAAGAGTGTAGGAGAATGAAGCAACCACTGTAGAAATATCAATTTATCTACAGAAATGGGTTGAAAGAAAAGCAAAGAACAGGGTTGAATTCTTGATTAGATCTTCACATGAAGGAGCTGGGGAGATGGCTCAGTAGAATAAGTGTTTGCCTGGCAAGCACAAGACCCTGAGTTCAATCCCTTGTTCTGAAAAAAAAAAAAAAAAAAAAAGAAAAAAGATCTTCACATGATTGTTAGTTAAATTTTGACTACTATGTGAATTTCATTATCTGAGACTACAATTTTCAATATATGCATATATACACATATATATGAGTTAGAGTAACCATATATAATATATATATATATATATTGAATATATATATATATATAATCAATAAATTATTTATGCTATCCTGACTTTCTCTTTACTAATATTGGCATAATTCCAAATTTCGTTTTCTCAGAATTACTTTTGGGCTATTTTCAAGTCTGTGCTATTAATTAAGAGAAAAGTATCATTTGAAATATATTCCTTTTCATTTTCCTGTGCTTTTTCAATGGAAGACCCTATCGTCATTATAAGCACTTAATAAGCCAAAACTCTCCCACAAAGAGTTAGAAAAACATCATGCTGCACTAATACAAACATGGAGACTTCTTTTACAATCTTTATTTTCCCTGTTCTGATTATACTCTACCATCAAGTTTCTGATTCCTTTTCATGAGTTATTTAATGAATTCATTTTTTGAGTGACTAGCGTTGGGGCAAAGGAGGTGGCCAATTCCATGGCGAATCTGCTTGGTCTTGACACTGTAAATAATAGGATTCATCACAGGAGGTGCCAGTAGGTACACATTGGCCATGATAACATGGATGAGTGGGGAGCTGTGTTTGGCAAAGCGGTGGGTCATAGATATACCAACCATGGGGACATAAAGCACCAGAACAGCTAGAATGTGGGACAAGCAGTTGTTGAGAGCTCGGAGCCCCTCAGCCCTGGAGGACACCCCTAGGACACTTCTCAGAAGCATTGCATAGGAAAGCACAATAAGCAGAGGGTCCATTACAATGATGAGCAGGACTAGAGCAAATCCATACCAACTGTTGACCTGGGTATTAGCGCAGACCAGGTGAATCAAATCCTGGTGAAGGCAGTAGGAGTGTGAGAGAAGGTGGGAGCCACAAAAAGGCAGGCGCTTGAGTAGGAAAAGGGAGGGAAGAACAGCCAGGATGCAGCGGCAAACAATGGTGAGCCCAATTCTACCAATGACCTTATTGGTAAGGATGGAAGCATAACGGAGGGGATGGCAGATGGCCACATAGTGGTCAAAGGACATAGCCAGCAGGACAGAGGACTCCATAAAGGAGAATCCATGGAGGAAGAAGAATTGGGCAAAGCAGGCCTCAAAGCTGATTTTATGAATGTTCAACCAGAAAAGTCCCATGGTGGTGGGCAGGGTGGTAAGGGTGAGGCCTAGGTCAGTCAGGGCCAGCATAGAGAGAAATAGGTACATGGGCTGGTGGAGAGACGGCTCTGCGCGTATGACGGTGAGGATGGTGGTGTTGCCTATGAGAGAGATGAAGTAGAGGCAGCAGAATGGGATGGAAATCCAGATGTGGTAGCCCTCACATCTGGGGATGCCCATGAGGGTGAAGTACAATGGATCTTGCGTGATGTTCATAGCCATCCTGGAGGAGCGCGAAGCCTCCAGTCTGCGTGTTCCACACTGATGTTCTCATCAGCACGAGCCTGCTCCAAGGTTGTTTTCTAATGATTAAGTACAGGACACAACAAGTAGGTGTTTGGTATTCAACTGTGACTTCCTCATTCATAGATTTCCACTTACTGAAAGCTCATTTTTCAGACTTTCATGTCCCGTGTTGTGTACAAAACATTAGATTTATGCTTTTTGCAAACCTCTGGTGTCATGCATCCCAAGACCTCCTGTATGTCTATCTCCTTGCCTTCACATTTGTATTTATTCACCAAAAGTGGCCTAATTAATATTTCCAATAACTTACAGATAATCAAATCTAAAAGCTTCATTCGTTTTCTACCTAGTATCATAGGAAAACAATGTTATACTATTTTATCTTATTTGCTTGGATGGTAGTCGGACTGAGACAGCAAAGTATCAAAGTGATGCCCAGGTTTCTTGCTCAAGTGACCATAAGTTACAGTGACAATTATTTTTATATGGGGCACTAAAGTAAGAGGACAAACTCAGGTTGGTTTGTGCATGCTGGCTTCATCATCATAGAAGCTCAGAAGAATTACAAGCAACTGCGTAGAAGGCCTGTTAGGAGAGGCAGAACTCTGCCAGGAGTTATGGGAATCTGGCATATTTTAGGTAACTCAGAACTGAGGCATTAATATGACATAAGCAAAGATTTAGAGTGAGGACAGAAAGAGGCCTAAGGGAGCACCATAAAAATGTAAAATTAACTGTAGGCAGATGTTGAAGAACAAAGCAAAGGAGAGTATGAAGGACTGTCAGAGAGCAGGGAAGAAAACAAAGAAAATAAAATTCAGAGACCAAGCAGTTAAAACAGGGTCTATCTCGATTTGGGGCTGCTCTGATAATCAGTAACATGAATTATTACAAAGCATATGTGCATTTTAGAAACAGGAATGTCACCACGTTTTTGAAAGACATCTTGGTAGGACAATTCAAGTTAAAGTGGCTTAAGGGTGGATTAACAGGATAGTTTTCTTGGATTATATATTCTTATAGAAGGAAATGTACTGCCCTCTAGGGCCTGAATGCAGCCTTTATTTGTTTTATTTTGTGTGTGTTGTTTTGCTGTTGGCAGTAAATCCATGGTCTTAAACCACTGTAAGGCAAGCACTCTACCCCTGACCTACGTTGTGACCTTTTAAATAATGTACTTTTAAGACAAGTTCTAACTAAGTTGCCCAGGCGGATCTTGGATTTTCCATCTTCTTGCCTCTTTCTCTGAAGTAGCAGGGAATACAAGCATGTGTTACTGCTCCTGGACAGAGTTTTTATTCTCTAAATAAACAAAAATATAATGACTAAATGAATTATTAATTTTATGGCATTCTGAAAATGAACGCTCTTTCTGTCCTTAGGAGAAAATCAACAATACTTAACGAGTTCCCAGGATGCACAGAGTTCAGGCATGAGCGCCTTTTTTTTTTTTTTATGGCACCAGGGATTGAACTCAGGACCCTGCACTTGCCAGGCAAACACTTATTCTACTGGGCTATCTCTCTGGCCCCAGCCATGAGATCCTTAATGAGTCTACATTGCCAAACTAAGAACTCATGGATGAGTCATTTAAGTCAACAATTTCTAAGAAACAACAACAACAAAAAAGTAAAATGGAGTTAATGGCAAGACAAAGATAAAATGGACTTTCTGAGTTAGAAAAACATAAGAGGATTAAAATATATATTCAGAAATTATTTCACTGAGTTGATATAGTTTCAAACATATGAAATCTGATGAGGAAAAAGAAATTTGGACGAACGTCTAGAAATGAACTACAATGAAAAAGCCAAAATTGTAGACAAATTATAGAGGCTACTAAAAATCATCAAAGAATTAAATAATAAAAGTTGAGATTTTTCTCTTGGGATTTAAGTATAAATAAAAAAGAGACCATAGAAGAAGTTTATAAAAACTTCTAGCACTAAGAACTAATATCTTGAGTAATACAACTGAGGTGCCCACTTCCAAAGGCCCTGGAAGAGCACCCTGAAGCCCTCACAAAGCTTTAAGCCAAAGGAAAAAAAAAAAACAGCTTTAAGCCAGAGAGTTAATCATTTTGTTGCTATTGTTGAGAGGAGATGTGAAAGGACAAGAAACAGGATGGAATTAGGGGAACCCACAGATTTCCTGAAGAGAATCAGGTAAGAAATGTAGGTGTGTTTGCAATTATGTGTGTGTGTGTGTGTGTGTGTGTGTGTGTGTGTGTGTGCAGCATGAATGAGAGGAGGACCCAGACCGATGCTTGCATCAGTCAGAAGTCTATCAGAGAGAACCCTAAAGATTATACTCAATCATTTTGCCCCCAGGACAGAACTAAAACCTTTAGGATACAAAAACAGAAGGAAGAAAGGAAAAGAAGGATGGGGAAGAGAGCGAGGAAGGAAAGGCCAAGGCACAAGATCAAGGAAATCTTGGTAATGCTTTGCCTGCACTTCAGGGCCATCAGTTCTACTTGCTCAAGTAATCTCCAGAGAGCTGAAACTCGGAGGCACACTGTACCTGGTGCAGGGTGCAAGGACTTGGGCATCAGGGTGGGCATACTTAACCTAACCTCTTAAGTTTGTCCCACAACTGCGCTTGTGTGCCAAGATGTATTCTTTGCGAGCCCTTAACTGGTTTCTGTTCATTCCTCATTCACATTTGCACACTCCCCTCATACTTCCTTCCATGTGGGACATCGAAGGAAACCTTTTCAGGGTAGAGAAGAGGACCAGTGAAAATAGGAACAGTGGGGGTGCATCCAGTAATGGTCAGTTTTCCGGGCAAGGTTCTGATAACACTGAACAGTGGGCACTGACAACACATTGGCATTTATGGCCACAAGCGTGGTGTAGCAGAGAATAAATACAATAGGACCAGTCTTTTTATTCCTCAAGAGCACTTGATAACTGTCCCATGAAGTGCTTCAGGTCTCCTACCTGTCATAGGTCACTCTAGTCTCAAATCCTCCCGGTTGTCTCTCAAATGGGTCTGCTTAGTTCTGCCCTTGGCTCCATGGAGCACCCCCCTTCTTACTCGCCAAGAGACCCCCTTCGCTTATTGCTGACAAGCCATAGAGCCACCCAGCTCACCTGAGTCTTTTTTCTCTGTGTTCTTCGATGGCCTTGCTTTGTGTTCTCTGCTTTGTGTCAGCTGTGCTTATATGTTCCTGGGGATCACTGGCCTGGATGCAGGAGGCAGGGGGGGCTTCTAGAAAGGTGTTCATTTTCCTAATGGAATAGGAGCACTGTGCTCTGAGGCCCAAGGCCCCATGGGAGCTAACTAAGCAGATTCTTGGTTGTTCAGGCGAAGCATTGACAGCATAACAAGAACTTACTCTTCAACTGAGACAATGTGAATTGATTCTGGATTGGAAACAACTTTTCTTGAGCTGAGCAATGTTCCAGCAAGGATGGGTTATTCAAGAAGACCTGGGTAAAAGTTAAATGCTGAGGGTTGGCCAGATAGCTCAGCAGACTAGAGCATCTGCCTAGGCAGGCACAGGGACAGGGGTTTGATTCCCCAGCATGCCGTGCTGCCCTGCCTCCAGGGCATGCTGAGACTGAGACTGGGCATGGTGGCATGCACCTGTAATCCCAGCACTTGGGAGGCTGAAAATGGGAGAATCACCATGAGTCCAGTCTGTGTAGTGAGACCCTGTAGACCTTGTACTAAATACATAAAAAAAGTTAAATGCTGAAGATTGTGTATTTCAAGGAAGTATTGTACACACCGCATCAGGGAGATATTATTTTTAGGGAATGAAAATTTAAGCTTACTGAAAAAAATGCTTACTGCTTGCAGTTTAAATATGAAATTTTATGAAGAGATTCCATATTTTATCTCCCCGCAGAGAGAAATCAAGGTGGTTTATGTGGAAATATTTTAAGATTATTACCAAAAATACAAAGCCACAACATAAAAAGAAGATCTCTTGATTTCAGTGAATACTTTGGAAAGAAGAAAATTAATAGTAATAATAAACGTCTTTGTTTTCCTCGCTGGTAGTGCACCTGCAAGCACAGTGAACATTCCCAAAACCCGGTAAACTTTCTGTAAGAAGCATGGCAAGCATCAACCCCACAAAGTGACACAGTACAAGAAAGGCAAGGATTCCCTATGTGCCCAGGGAAAGCGGCGTTATGACAGGAAGCAGAGTGGCTATGGTGGATAGACTAAGCTGACTTTCCAGAAGAAGGCCAAAATGACACAGAAGATTGTCCAAGGCTGGAGTGTGTTGAGCCCCACTGCAGATCCAAGAGAATGCTGGCTATTAAGCGATGCGAGCATTTGGAACTGGGAGGAAAAGAAAGGGCCATGTGATCCAGTTTAACTTTTCATGTTTTGTTTTATTGTGAAGACAATAAAATCTTACTGTGTTCACTTTGAAAATGAAAATAAAAATAAGTAAATGTCCCTGTGATACCATTTCCCGACAGTCCTATATGTGCCAGAAATTGAACTCCTTATCATATGGACATGGGAAGACTTTGTGGGATGACCAGGGCAGGGGCCATATCCCAGCAGATGCTGTCTCGGTGATAACTAATACTTTCCCACATACTTCTGTGGCCTATCTGGTCCTGACAGGGATTGTGCAGTGTTGGAGCACAGTTGTCCTTTAATGACCAAGTTTAGAGTTCCTGTGGCCTGGGGATGTCGGAGAGGTGTCCCAGATCTGGTAGATCCATAAGGCAAGTGGGACTTCCTCTCAGTGCCCTACAGGAAATAGCTGCTCTATCCAGCACCTTTTCCGCAGAAAAGCTGGAGCTCAGCTCAGGCAAGAAAGGGCAATGATGTGTCGCCCAAGGAAGATGAATCTTGGCCTCTATGTGCAACCTGCTTTGTACAATTATTCTCCCCAACCAGTGTGAATCAGCAGCTGCTTCATTACTCCTTGTGTAACTGTCCTGCTCTTTATCACTAAAGGCCCGGAGTGTTGGCTTCAAATATGGCTTGTTGGTGATTTCTCCTGTCTTTCGGCCTCTCTGGGTATTTGGAGCCATTCTGCATCTGCGAAGCTCTACCTCTACACCATTTCCACTGCTTTGGAAGGAAGCTTGTGGTGGCAGAGCAGAACATAAAGTTAGAAGCCGTGAGAAAGAAGACATTAAATCACCCATCAGATTTAGGAAAGGAAGACTTTATTTCTGATTAGTACAATTTATAGAGTTCAAGTAAAAATTTTCAATATGTGTACACTCTTGAATTATGAAGAAGTATAATGTTTTCAGTAATACTTTGTTAAAATATGAACATAAAATTGATCATTATTAATACAAATGTGATGAAGAATGAATGAATTAGAGTTTAAAAGCAAGTTAAATTCTTTATTTGAAGAGGATACCAGATATTTTGAATAAAATTGGACTTCTAGACTATTCGTCAACATTTTCTCTGACTGACAGATGTTGACTTTATAATTCCAGAAAAATGTGAGACATGCTTTAATGTTAAATTTTAAATTTAAATGTATGATGGAGGATAGAAAAGAAGTTTATAAATCAGAATACGTGGACTAGGTAAGTTGAACACATACTTATGCACATGTCAATCCTAATACACATATATACTTATGGTGAAAAATATAATGTGGGAGAAAATAGCTGATGTAAATTTTTCAAAAGGAAAGAGTGAAACAAATGTGTATTTGGTAATTGGTTTGACAGACCAAAGAGGTATGGAATCTGACTGCAGCGAAATGAGGGAAGAAGTTAACTCAAATTTTATGAAATCAGGGCACCTGGAATTCAGGGAAGACGAACACATGTGGAATCCAAAATAGGATATTTTGTGGCCAGGGAGATAGCACAGTGGTCTAAGCACCTGCCTGGCAAGCACGATGACCCGGGTTCCATCCCTGGTACCATGCCAGCCACTGAAACTGGATGTGGTGGTACATGCCTATAATCGCCGAGCTGGTGAGAGTGAGATGGGAGGATCAGTCTGGTCTGTGTAGTTAGACCCTGTACCAAAAAAATAAATTAAAAAAATATGATATTTTGTGCAATCCAATATACATATAAATTAGATGCAAGTGCTCTGTCACATAAGCAGTCAGTTATCATACTTTCATTATTAAATTATTATTATTATTATTATTTTGGTCATTTGGAGACAGGGTCTTACTCTGAAGTTCAAGCTGGCCCTCATCTCACTTTGTAGCTCAGGCTGGTCTCGAATTTCCAATGATCCTCCTGCCTCAGCCTCCTGAGTTCTAGGATTATAGGCCTGCACCACTACACCTGGTTTATCATACTTTTAAAAATGCTGGATGTGCCAGCCTTGCCCCTGGGGGCACACTGAGAGGGCGACTGATTGGTGGCGAGCCCCTGTAATCCCAGTACTTGGGAGACTGAAAACAGAATGATCACTATCAATCAGGTCTATGTAGTGAGACCCTGTAGACCCTGTAATAAATACATTTTAAAAAAAAAGAATGCTGAAATCCATTACATTTAATACATACTTTTATTGGTGCATTATAATCATAGATAAAAGTAATTGTGTTTAAAGTATATATTGTGCAATAATTATCACAATCTGAATACACAGCAATTTTATTATATGTTCTGTAGGCGCTTGAAAAGAACATGTATTGCGTAACTGGTTATATTTAATTTGATTGTTAATTAAACAAAACTTCTTTAGTAGTATAATGAGATTTTAAAGGGCTACTGATTTTTCATTTTTGTTCTGCTTTGCTTCATCTGCTACCAGTAATAAGCAATGGAATCTGTTCTGATCATTATGAATGGACTTACTTTTGCAGCTCGGACGACTGCCCTTTTACATCAATCCTTTGAAACTGCTGGAACTGCTTTTCATTTCATCAGCCATGACTTTTAAAGTGATAAATTCCTTAGAGGGGATGATGGTAACAACTATGAGGCTGAATTCTTTAGGCTGCTTTATCTCCAGAGTCATGACCTTCACGTTCTCACTGCCCAGAGTGTGCTCTGAAGTTACTTAAAATTATTTCTCTAGCCTTTCTAACAGTCCTTGCTAGGCAAATTGGCTTGGAACAAACAATATTCACCTGATAAGTACAGAAATACCTATAATATTTCACACATTTTAAGTGTTCTACATCTTAATAAAATATCAAAGAGTTGTTTCCACAAGTGTCTTGTTTAATTTTCTCATTGTTGAGACAAAGTACAGGTAACCCAAAGTAAAGGGAAGAAAGGTTTATTCAGCTCATGGCGTGTAGAGGTTCAGTCCATAATTAAGTGGCTCCCAGGCAGGGTGGTGTGGCAGAGGGCACCACAGAGGAGTCACTTCATGCTGGGGCAGAAGGAAGCAGAGCAAGCAAAGAGATGTTAACAGCATCTTTCTGCCCCTTTTATCTTATCCAGGCTACGCAAGGCAGGTAGTATTTACCTCCATAACGCTAGGGCCCTTAGGCCTAGCATGGCACCATGAATCAATTCCAGTGCCACACACTCTAGATCCAGTCGCCTCTGAAAAAGCCTCATGTGTGGCTGCTTGAGGCTTTGGGAGGACATCTAGATACAAGCCAGAATAAAAATTCTATGTTGTAAATTACAATAATAATCATAGCGACAGATTTCTCAGACACAAATCTGACTTTTCCTGAGTCATATTTCAACCTGCTTGTTAGTATTATTAACCAATTTGTAACTGTTTTCATGGTACATTGTGTTTTTAGGATTCAGCTTGCCTGGTCCTGAAATTGTCTCTGAGTTGAGACTTCAGAACAACAGAGGAATAGAGGTTGGAAGGAATGGAGCCAGATGAGCATCTTATGTGAAAGAATGATTCTAGGATGGAACTGAGAAGCGTACACTAAGTCAACTGACTTCATAAACAACTAAAGACAAACCAGCTACATTTAGACTCCATGTTTTCAGCAGCCTTAAATACAGAACTGAGCACATTTAAGAATCCTGGAGATCCACCATGCAGTCTTAGGAAAAGGAAGGGAGCTGATCAGATTCTCACTGTCCACTGAGCCACTTGGCATCTTAACTTTATCATCTCTTCTGCATCTCTCTACCTGTGGGATGCCTTTCCCCAGATTCTCTAAAGATATTTCTTCTTTTCATCTGAGGGAATAAGCACTTCCTGATTACTCTGGCTACCTGTGGGGTAGTTCTTCTTGTGTGTTACCTGCTCAATTTTTCTTGGTAATTTGTCCTTGGCCTCCATAGACTCTGAATAGTCATGAATGGGCTGTATCTCCTACTATGTGGTTGTAGGCAATTTCTTATACTAATCACTTCTGTGAGTCTACCTCCATGTTCCCACTTCTTCATAAATCCAAGCTAACTACTGAAATGTTTAGAATTTATGACCGAAGTTTTATTTTTTATGGTGAACTTTTTAAAAATTTATTTTATTAAGGGTCTACAGCATCTACAGGGTCTCACTATGTAGATCGGACTTGTAGAGATCCACCTCTGTTCAGCCTCCCAAGAGCTGGGATTACAGGTGCGCACACCATGCCCAGTCTCAATTGCTGTTTCAGTGCCCCCCAGGGTCAGGCTGGCACCACATGCTGGGGGTTGAACCCTGGCTGCTGCATCTGCCTGGGCAGGCACTTTAATCTGCTGAGCTATTTGGCTGGCCCTTATGGGGGATTTTAATGCCTGTTTGAAATCAATTCTAATCAATCCTGTTATTACAGGATGTTCAGTGTAGAAAAGGTTGGAGATTTTCAGGGTAAAATACTTTCTGTGCTCCGTGAGTGGAAGCAACCTTGTCCCTTTTGTCACCCCTTTATCTTTAGGGCCTAGAATTTGTGACTGACCTACTGAACGTGTTCAGGAAAGTCTACTCAACCAAGTACAAAAGAGTGAAGGGGTTTGAGCTTTTGTTCAGCTGATGTACATTCCTGGTTGATAGCTCAGACTCTGGGATCTGAGCAGCTGGGTGCCCGTGCTAGCACTCAGATAAACAGGTTTGAGCATGATGCTTGCTATACCAAACCACCAGCTTCTCACCTGAAGAATAATAACCGCATCGGTGCTCTCTCAGGGTGTAGTAAAGACTGAAATATTAAAGTCCTTAAGATTACTTTAATTTCTTTCCCTGAAAATATAATTGTAAAATGTTTTATTATTTAAATTCTTAGAAAAACATGTCTGATCAGTTAGAGATTCTTAACATTTATAAAGAGGACATTGACATTTCTTGCATCTGGGTGGAAAAATTTTAGAATTTTGAATAACAAACACGATTTATAATTTTGGGGACTCCTAACTTGATGCCTTTGTGAAATTATGTGAATGCCGTCTCACAGCCTATATGGGATGGTTCCCAGAGCTAGCTGCTATGTTGCCCTGCTATGGAATTCAGAGACAATAACTCAAGAGAATATAACACACTTTACCTCCCCTGTTTTTAACTCAAATGGCTGAACAGATTTCTCAGGATACCCTATAACTCTCAAATTCTTTTTTCTTATGAGGAAGATTCTGTTTCCATAAACAGTCTTTCCTGTATTCCTGCTCCAGGTCTACAAGGTCATAGAAAACCTCAGGTCACATAGTGTACTTTAACTAACTAAGATATCGTTAGTTCTTTTTATTTTTGGATCACACATAATTTAATAGCTTTGTACCTCTCCTCTTTAGCTCACTGCCAGATCCTGGGGAAATGCCTGTTAGACACTATGTCTTAAGGTAATTTCTGTTATATGAGTAAGTCAGCAACACGTGTGATTATAGGGGAAACCAAAGCTCCCTTTTTACCGTGGCCTTTGACTACACTCTGGCTCTTTTCTCTGAAAGCATTCGGACGATGCTATGACTGATCTCCTTAGTCTTAATGCTATAGACAATGGGGTTGACCACAGGTGGGAAAAAAAGGTACGCATTGGCCATCATGGTTTGCAGGAGAGGGGACACTCGGTGTCCGAAGCGGTGCACCATGGACAAGCTAATCATGGGCACGTAATAAGCAAGCACAGCACAGATGTGTGAGCCACACGTGCCGAGCGCTTTCTTCCGCCCTTCTCCAGTGGCAATGCCCAGTACAGTGTAGAGTATGAGCCCGTAGGAGACCACAATGAGCAACGCATCCAGCCCAAAAGTAGATGTAACAATGAAAAGTCCATAGATATTGTTGACAGAAATGTCCCCGCAAGGTAGATGTATAAGGTTGGGGTGGAGACAATAGGAATGGGAAAGGGCATTGTGGCTACAAAAGGGCAGTCGTTGTAAGAGGATGGGCAGTGGAGCCATGAGCACCGTGCTTTTCAGAACAAGGATAGCTCCTGTGGCAAAGATGCGGGGCAGTGTCAGGATTGTCGTATAACGCAGGGGGCAATAGATGGCCACAAAGCGGTCCACAGCCATGGCCAGCAGCACAGCTGACTCCATAATGGAGAAAGAATGGATGGAGAACATCTGGAGAAGGCAGGCTTCAAAACTAATCTCAGTCACACCAAAAAGAAATATGCCAACCACTGTAGGGAGGGTGGATGCAGAGACACCAACTTCAGCCAATGCCAACATGGCAAGAAAGAGATACATGGGCTGGTGCAGAGCAGGATCTGTTCTGATGATGTGGAGAATGATGCCATTCCCGAGGAATATAATGATGTACATCAGGCAGAAGGGGATAGATATCCAAATGTGCTCTGCCTCCAGCCCAGGGATACCCACCAAAACGAATGTCATAGGGAACAATCCCGAGGAGCTATTGGAATTCTTCATGTTGCAGTCTCATGCCATGAGATCAGAGCCACCTCAAAAAGGAGAAGCAGACTGGTGAGAGAAGATTAGGAAGAAAGATTATTGGCTTGGAGGAAGAGGAAGCCAAGAGCAAACTTAGATTCAAGTGGACAAAGATCTCATTTCTGAAAACTAATAGGAGACCCTCTCATTAGGAAATTCCTAGGGTGAAAGGTTTTACTGTTTCCATTAAAGGGAAGTTTTAGGCTGACAGAATTTATGTACATTGTGGTGCACTTTGTATCAGTTAAGAGAAAAGTGGCTGTGTTTTGTTGGTGTGGAGATGTGTGACCAGAGAAAACTACAAGGAAGACAAAAAATACGTGAGCAATCTAGTCATAAGATGTGTGATAATTCTGGGAACAGGTGAGCAGATATTACTGATAAATGCATAGAAACAAGGCACAAAGCATGGTATTAAAATAGCTTAACCATATCTGCTAAGTGTAGCTTTATGAAGAATTGGGGTCCAAGGGAAGATGAGAGGGTGGACAGAGTGAAGCAAGCAGGAGAGTTAAAGCAGGAGCAGGAGTTAATCCTAGGAGCTTGGACCAAATGGGTTTAGGTTTCCAGAGCTTTAAAAAGCACTGGAGGCAGCTAGAATGATTGTGTGAAAAGAACTAAATCATTCAGGAAGAGCTAAGAACATTGAATAGTGGATTTGATACAGATTTTCAGGTTCAATTGTTAGGATTATGTCCACAGTATCTTGACTTGCAATTCTCAAATACAACTTACTACATCCATTGGTACTTGCAGATCAGATGCCCTGTTGAATTCATGCAGCAAACACACTGGGGATCTCAGGGGATTTTCAGAGTGTGCTCCTGTCCAGGAGAAGGAAGGCAGCAGAGAAGATAAACTGTCTGCCTGGAATGAGCAGAGTATAATTGAGGTGAGCTCAGTCATCATTGGAGGACAGGAGGAACTTCAGGGTCACTTTATTCACCCCAGCTGCCCACAGGCCACACACGCACACACATTTGTTTACCTGATCACACACACAGATGCACAGTTTCCATGCTCACTGAAAATCTGTTTGCATCTTCCCTAGTATGTGTTTCCCTTCAGTGACTGGGGAACTTACCCAAGAAAGGAGATCTTGCTATTTCAGCTTAGATCTTAGTAGATGACTTGCAGGCCTTCAGTCATCCAGGGCTCCTGCCTGTGAAGCACCAGGAAGGATTTCACCCACTGAGGCCTGCACCTACTCAAAAGATCTCTGCAGTCTTCACTAACAGGTTACAGATATCTCATCTCTCACAGTGTTTAAACACAACTATTAAAACCCTTGCACAATTCTTCCCAATGATATTAATTTTACAAAGGAAAACCTCAGGACATCATAAAAGGGATCTAGCAGGAAAACTCTGACTCATTTTCAGAAGGAAACTTCTTAGAGAAGAGATGTTTAAGCTGAAACTTGAGGAGCTAGTAGATATGTTCCAGGTTAAATGGAAAAGCATGATACTGAAAAAAATAAGGGGCATCTAAGCCAGTACTTTAAACTAAAATATGGAGAAAAAGAAAACTGTTGATATACTAGAATGATGAAATCATTGACTTTTTTCATGATTTTTTTATTTCATGAAAATATGGGATGAAACCACACAAAGAATTTCCTTGGCTGCCTAGGTATGGGATTCTTGGGCATTTAACACACTTTTTTTTTTTTTTTTGCGGAACCGGGGATTGAACTCAGGCCCTTGCGCTTGCCAGGGAAGTGCTTATTCCACTGAGCCATCTCCCCGGCCTTATTTAACACACTCTTGATGTAGTTTAGCTTACTATATTTTAGCTTAGGCAAAGCTCTGTGTGTAGTTAACAAGTGAGTAAATTTAAGGTGGTGAAGTTTGGCAACAAAGCATTGATGTCTACAAATGGTCACACATGTCAGAAAGATCGCATGGCCTGAGAACAAAGGAGGTCCTTACTTTCTTCTTTTGTTTCCCATTTTCATGCATATTCATTACCTCCAAAAGAGCAACATTTCCATTTGGTTCCTTAAGTGAGTGAAATATTAGTCCATCCCTCGACCAGGCAGCTCTCCCTCCCTTGCAGCTCTCCCTCCCTTACTTGCTCACTGAACTCTTGATGCACTGCATCTTGGTCCTTCTCCACAGTACTTCAGGTAATCTGATGCTGGAAGGAACAAACCTTTGCAGATGCTGGAAGAAAGGTCTCTCCTCCTCCAGCTTTTCTGCCCCTCTAACCTCTTCTTTGGGTTTCTATTGCTTTTTGTATTTCTTGAATTTTTGCACCTATCTTATCGTCTGTTTTGTAGCTCCCTGACCGGTTGTGGATTTATTTATTTAGTACAGGGTCATGCTATGCAGCCCAGGTGATCCTCTTGTCTAAACTTCCCCAGTGCTAGGAGTACAGTAGTGCACCACCATGCCCAGTTTTGGTGGCCAGCACAGTGTGCCGGGGTTCCGGGGCAGCATGGCATGTGGCACCAGGGATCATACCCAGGTCCTTGCGCTTTCCAGGCAGGTGCTTAGACCACTGAGCTATCTCCCCAGCCCTGTCTAAGTATTCTTGAAAGAGATCTTTAACACAATCACGCTACTGAGTTTATATTGTTCATTAAGAACATTTTAGGTTGGAAGGTGATGAAAGGGGTTACTGAGCTTTTAGACTAGTCTAATAAGACAGCAGAAGAAATCAACAAAGAAAGAAATGCAATACAATGAATCCTTTACTCCTGGTGCTGGACAGAATTTGAGATGAATCATTGGTGCACTACAAATTGGTCTACTTTATTTTTGGGTGCATTTGCTTCTTTATTCTTAAAGATAAATATGCTAATATCTACCCCCCCCATGAACGTTCTCAATATTCAACATGAGCCTTTAGCAGCCAGTGACTGTTGCTATTTTTCACCCTTGAACACAGGTACTATCATGTCTATCTGGTAGTCTTTGAAGAGCTTAATGTCCCTGTTATACACATGTTTCTATCAATAGCACTCTTCCCAGTCACTGTCTGAGAGGTCCCCTGGGGGAGGGAAGCATAGAGACAAGGAGCTCTCCTTTGTGGAGGAGGACCTAACTAAGATAAATTCATTGCATGAGGAGTGAAAAGTAATACGGTCATAAAATTTTTATAATACCGAGCCCTCTGATGCTTTTATTTTATTCCTCACCTGCCATCCAATTTAGGAAATTCTTCCACTCCTTCTACCATACTGTTTCAGTTGCCTGGGGTGGCAACTGATGATTAGGGAAAAGTCTAGAGGCTTTGTTGTGGGGTGGAGAAGCTTCTTCAGGAGGCATGGCAGGGAGCTCATGAGCAGGAGTACTCACCACAGCACCATGGGAACAAGGAGGTCCGCTGCAGCAAGTCCCCACCACCTTGGCAATGTGACCTCCCCACTGCTGGGGCTAGAATGCTGCCTTCCTCCAAGTGATCACAAGACCTGGGAGTGGAGGATAGGGAGGGAGTTAGGTTCTCCAAGGAGCAAGTCCTCAGTTAATTATACCTCCCATCCTCAACAATTGAAAGCCACTGAGGGAAATAAGCAAGCATATAGAAGTGAGTGTAATTATTGAGAAGGGAAATTAAGAAGCTAATGGATGGAAATTACTCAGAAAAGATATTGTCTATAAAGTTACACTGTAGAAGTTGGTTAATATTATTATGGGACAATTTTATCTTAGAGAATAATGCTTTATTCTGTGGTCATCAAGTATTACTTTTATGAATAAGTATTTATTAAGCAAGTATCAGGATGCAGAATTGCTGCTTTCAAGAGAACGCCAAGAGTGCTGGATTTCATGAGATGATAGAGTCCAAGGGACTGAGTCATGGTGAGGACAAGCTCCAGGCTGGGCTGGCATGACAGTGGGAGAAAAGATCAATTAGAAAACTGTAGACACTAGGACTTCTAGGCACAGGTAGTTAGAGAAAGCTAAACAAACAAAAAATGGTACTCCAGAAGAAAAACTTACAGAAGTCTCACAGAAAGACAGGCATCTAAACAGCCTGAGTCATCAAGTTACAGCTTATTAAAAATAATATAGAAAAATATTTTTTGGTCATAAACAATGGATTATAGAATATCAAGAAGTGACCCATTGGAACTATCAAAATAATTAAACCCAACCTAACCAAGAGGTAGACGCATATAAATACTTATCCCGATATGTGAAATACGACGTTATCGCGTAGAAAGAGGTCTGAAAACAGAATCTTGGACACAATGAATGGCAAATATCCAACAAGAGGAAGGTGAATTTGTACAGGACACTGTCATTTCACATACATGCAGAAAATCATGGTTTACATCAGATCGAAAGACCCGGAGAGCCAGAAATGTTCTTTTTCACCTCCTGGACACACAACTACTTGGATGTCTCAGATGAGATCTCCAAAATTTATTGGAGTTAGACCATTGTGCAAGTCAGGTGCATGAATGTGTTTGTGAGATGAGTAAGAGAAATGTGGTAATCAATGATTTCTCATAGTGAAATGAATATCATCAGAGAGAAGTGGAACACAAGTGAGTTATTGGTTTTAAAAGCTGAAGACATCAGTAGAATAACATATTGTTTGATCAACTTTTCATGCCTATGTCTAGTAATTGAGCAACTACTTTGAAGATAATAGTAACATATTGACCATTGTTAATTTCCTGTAACCTTATTTTGAAATTCTATGCCATTGTTTTTATTCTTTTCCCTTTAAAATAAAAAAAATAAATAAAAGGGACTGTTTGAATCTGAAAAAATAAAAAGCTAAAGACAAAATTTTTATTTTTATTTATCTCAGAAGCTTTTTTTTTCTTTTTGGGGCCATCTCATCCCCACTTCCCTGGGGGCAGGGCTGGAGCAGCATGTGGTGCCAGGGATTGAACCATGGTCCCTGTGCTCTTGCCTGAGCAGGTGCTTTAGATTGCTGAGCTACCTCACCAGCCCTCTCTCAGAAGCTTTCTATTCTGTGTAGGAAAGAACACTTGCAGGAAGTACTAGTCTAGGTTTCAATGTTCCCTTAGTAAGAAAGAAAAGAGGCCCAGGGTTACCAGCCACCAAGAAGCATATGTAGTCACTCTTTTTTTTTGAATCGGGGATTGAACTCAGACCCTTGTGCTTGCCAGGGAAGCACTTATTCCACTGAGCCATCTCCCGGCCCCCTACCAAGAAGCATGTGAATAGGTGGGGTCTGAGACAGACTGGAGAGGATGATGTCTAGGCGGATTGGATATGTTTATGAAGTCCCTTGATGAATTGAAGTGAGATTTATGAACACTAATGAGATATTCCCGTGGGAAAAGAAACCATGTGCATAAAAGCTTGTTAAATCAATAATCAATGACAAGCTTTCTTAGAAAAAGGAAGGAAACTGCATTCATATTTTCAGTTTATATTACTTGGTAATTGTCCCTATATAAAACTTGGCCAATTACCAAGTTTTATAATTCTAAGGAATTTAGAATCAGATGGGAATTAAAAGCTCTTTTCTTCACCCTTTAATTTCTGTCTAATATGAAAATATGTCTAATGGGGCTGTAAGATTGGAGAAAATATTATACTGAGACTTTCACATCTTGAATAGAAATCTTAGATATCTTCTTGCCATGTTCAAATTTCTTCCCAAATGTCCTTTTCTAAATCATATACCCCATCTAAAGCTTTGCAATAGCTTTTCCACACAAATCATGCATGGTTTTTCAAACGTCTGGAAGACATTTGAAAAACCATGCATGATTTGAAATGTGTACTTTTTTTTTTTTGAACTTGGGACCTTGCACTTTCCAGGCAGGTGCTTATGCCTCTGAGCTGTCTCCCTGGCCCTAGAAATCTTTAATCAAGTACTCCTATGGCACTCAGCATGAGATTTGCATTAAGAATGTTAGTGGTACATTGAGAGATTGAAGGATTTGGTAAATTCCAGGAGAATTTTTTTTTTTTAATGCAGGGTCTCAGTATGCAGCTCAGACTTGTAGTGATCCTCTTGTTTTCAGCCTCCCTAATGCTGAGATTACAAGCGTGTGCCACCACACCCGGACTCTCCAGGAGAATATCCTCAAAACATGTATGTCATTTCTTATTTACTCCTGTGAGAGAAAAATTTAAAGTTAATACATAAACAGAAGGACAAGGAGAATAAGGGACACACACATATACATTCATCAAAAGTGTTAATGCACACAGTAGAAGGATGAAATCAACATAAGGGTTAAGGAAGCATAGATTTACTCATATTATTTGCTCAGTATTTTATTTGTTCATCTGTTGGGCATTTAGTAAGGGCGTGGTGTGTCTGGGAGCTGAGGAGGTTAGTGCCTGTCTGCAGTGAACAGAGCAGATGCAGCCCATGCTGACTGGGCTTGACATATACTTGGGTCAATGGATATTAAATGTAAAAAACAATTCAGAGATAATTAATTGATTACAGCTAAGATGTACAGTGAATGAAACAATGAGGATGAAAAAGTGCTTTTAAAGTCAGGAAAGGGAGAGAACCTAGTCTTTTTGGGGGGGCAGAACTGGGATTGAACTCAGGTCCTTGCACTTGCTAGGCAAGTGCTTATTCCACTGAGCTATCTCCCTGGCCTCTGTGGACCTTGTCTTGATAGTGACTGAAGAATGCTCTGGGAGAGAGAGGAACACTGACTCACACACTGCGCCTTTCAAATAAGAAAAGAAGCCAGACTTCTTGTTCTTCCAGCCATATTCTTATTTTTGACCAGTGACGTTGCTTTTTCTTATCAGTACCATGCATGTTTTCAGCCTATGATGATTCAGGCATTGTGGGGAGTTAGTACATCTGCATAATTCATTCTGATTCTTTTTAAAACTCCCCTTCCACTCCTCCCTCCCACATATCCTACTTCTTGGACCCCTTGCTTTGCAAAAGTTCTATCTTCTTGTTTTCTGTTAACTATAGTTTATTTTGCTCTGTAATGTCTGTGTCCTTTGGGTCTCTCATGAGAAAAAGCATGCAACATTTAAGTTTACGTGTCTGACTTACATTCACTCCACTCAACTCAGTACAATCTTTTTCTGAAGCCTTACATTTGCAATTCTCAGGTAGACTAAGGATTTCTAGCATGAATAAATGGATCTTCTTTGTTCTCCACTTTATAATCTCATTGTCTAGCATAAATTCTTTCCACAAGGTCTTAGCAGGAGGAAGTGTGTCATATCCCAAAGCCAGCATTTGTCTAGGTTCTTGATTTCTAAAATGTTTTCACCTGGGATTATTCTCAATACAATTTCAATTAAAAAGATATATGCTCAATAGCAAAACCCCAGATAGAAGGCTTTGGTCTTAGTATTGTTTACTTCTAATTGTCCAAGGTTTGAATAGGTTTTGTATATCATACATAGGCAGATGCAGATGTGTACCTCTCTCTCTCTCTATGCACACATATACAAAATATACACAATATCTATATACAGTGTATATATAATGAAATATAAAAATTTGAATAACAAAAAAGTATTGACT
>NW_004524722.1:5535597-5537073 GCF_000260255.1 Octodon degus | reverse complement strand
AGAAAGAGTTGCGGCCACAAAAGGGCAGCTGCTTCAGGAGAAAGGGCAGTGGGAACACAAGCATCACACTCTTCAGGGCAGGCGCCGCACCAGCACCAGCAATACAGGGCAAGGTCCGGATGGCTGTGTAGCGTAGTAGATTGTAGATGGCCACAAAGTGGTCCACAGACATGGCCACAAGAACTCCCGACTCTATGATGGAAAATGAATGTGTGGCGAACATCTGCAAAAGGCAGGCTTAAAGTAGATCTTAGTGACACCAAAAAGAAAGATCCTCTACCCAGTGGACAGTGTAGAGGCAGAGATCCCAAACTCTGCAAAGGCTGGAATAGCTAGGAACAGGAACATGGGCTGGTGCAGAGAACTGTTTTTCTTGATCGCAGCCAGGATTAGACTATTGCCTATGATGGCTACCAGGTATATGGAGCAGAAAGGCAGGATGAGCCATGGGTAGAGTGCTTCCAGGCCGGGAGACCAGACAGAAGGAAACATTTGGGAGTGAACTGGCTGATGTTGAACATATTCACGAGCTTGAAGCCAGAGGACTTTGCTTTAGGCACAGGCATGGAGGTCACCTAAGATGAGAAACATAAAAGTTGACATACTGTAGCTCACATGAGCTGGCACAGGCTCCTGTTTAGTGCTCTGTATATCCATCAGTTTGGTCTTCCCAGGTCACGACCAGTTCATTTTGGTTCTCAAAACTATGTGGAAATGTGGAGTCACAATCTGCAGAGAGGCCCACGTGCAGTACGTTAGAAAGCTGTGTTGTCTGTGGTTCAGATTCTCCTAGTGGTATCAGTCTATAATGGGCACAGATTTCACGTTTCACCTTTCTGCAGCAAAAGATGGCACAGTATATTTTAAAAATAAGAGTTTGGGAAGACACTGGCATCAAGAAAGCGACAACTTGTGGGAAGTCTATACATTCCTGTTAGATCAGGTTGAAATTTAGTCACTACTGAGGACCTCTGCTGTGAGAAGAAACGATTTCAGTGCTAGTGTTGTGTTGAGCAAGAGATACAGGACGTGCCCTTACTACGGCAAATACCATCCCGATGGCTCTTCAGTGGGGATGCAGGATCATTTGGTCTGCCAGCTTAAAATATCTCTAAAATGAACTCACTTCTCCATGATCATTCCTCTGATCACCCTGGGGTCTCATGCATATGGAAGGAGGAAGCTGTAGAAAAAATTTCATGCTTGCTGGTTAACAGAAATGACTTTTGCCCACAGGAATTTCTGTTAATGCAAAGCAACACTGTGTCCTTTTGAAAAATTCTTCTCTCATTGCTCACTTCCATATTGGAGCAAACAGTGTTTACTGTGCATATGACCATGACTGCAAGAATCTGGACCCTCCAACACCAGGTTTCTGAAAATGTATAAATGATGACCCTAAAACTTAAAAAAATATTTATTTATTATTTTTAAAAATGTATTTAGTACAGGGTCTAGAGGGTCTCACTACACAGA
>NW_004524722.1:5532594-5533492 GCF_000260255.1 Octodon degus | reverse complement strand
TATTTGCATGAGAAATGAGCAGCCTTGCTGAACTCAGAATATTGCCATGCCAAAGGAAACAGGTAGTGGTTGAAAGAAAATATGTCCATCCTTAATACAGGGTAGAGATGTGAGTTAGATTCCAGCCTAAGCTTTGGAATGGTTATTTTTATTATCTACTTGATTATATATTCATTTTAAGTATATCAATAAGAAGGAGAATATAATTCATTTGGAAACATCCCTCTTTTCTTGGTATTTCATAATGGCCCAATGAAGGGTAATACAATAGCATCTGATTACAATCCATCAATTTGAATTATTAAGGACAATGACGATTTTTGTCCCTTATGCCACTATTCAAGATGAAAGGCAAATTCTTTTTATCTCAGGGGTGGATCCTCTTGGAGCCAAACACCCTTTGATGCCTTGATAGAGGGGGTGGAACCCCTTGGCTTGACTCCTGCATTCATTGGGACACTGGATTAGCTTGCCTGTTCCTGTTTTTCTTGGTCATTGCTGTTTGTCTCACTGATTTATTGCTTGACTATTGATATTTGTTCTCTTCCCTCCCCCTTTGTTTAGCAGTCTGGTTTTTTTTGTTTGTTTAAATAAGAATTATATTTTGGATAAGACTCAGCTCAGACGTCATCTCTTCGGTGACATTTGTCCTCATTCATGCAAGCTGCTATCTAGCGCATGGTCCCCAAATGACAATTAGTTGTGATTTTCTCGTAGCACTTTACAAGTTCATTCAGAGGAAGTGGAGTCTGTCACTGGGGCTTCACACATAGAAATGGGGCAGGGAGGCAGGGCAACAGGACGGAAGACATACTGGACAGCAAGGTGATTCGAGGCTGGTGTTTGGTGAAAAATGGCCTTGTCTTCTTTTACTGAATGAGGACATTTTCAGGGACAG
>NW_004524722.1:5529937-5531500 GCF_000260255.1 Octodon degus | reverse complement strand
CACATTCATTTGCTCATATGTGCATGCATGTTTAGCACTATCCCAAGCCACATAGTTGAAGATTCATTGAACATTAAAACCAATCAGATAGTCCTGTTTTTTTTTTGTTGTTGTTGTTGCTGTTGTTGTTCACACTTGAAAGTGATATCGTATCCAAGAAAATAAAAATAGACTAAATATTTCAATAGGAGTAAACAGGAGCAAGAGCATACATTCTCAATGCTGCATGTCTAGGTATTCTCCAGTAGAGGGCAGAAAAGGCCTTTTTCTAGAGCACGGCTGCAAGGCCAACTGTGCAAGGCGATTAGAGGCGACCATGCGCCCTGGGTGGGACTTGGAACAGGATAAGCATTTGCAGTGTTTTTGGTGTATTACAGAAAACCTGACCAAATGAACGTAGCCTATGGTATGTGGCATCAAACATTATCACTTTTTAAAAAATTATTTATTTATTTATTTTTGCGGAACTGGGGATTGAGCTCAGGCCCTTGTGCTTGCCAGGGAAGCCCTTATTCAGCTGAGCTATCTCCCCGGCGCCTCATTATCACATTTTAATACGTATCAGATACTTTTTATTGTTAAACCATAAAATTTTTAGTTTTTTTTTTCCTGCTTCGGCTACATGTACTCTCAAATGGAAAAGACCTATAAACTTTCGCCTGTCAATAAACTGTTTCCAAAACATGATTTAATGTTCTCCACATTTCAGTGGATCATTGGAGATGCTTTAAATAAATGTCAAGCAAATAAGTCACTCTTTACATCATTAAGACAACTTTTTAAAACTAAAGTGTGATGTTTACTCCCCAGGGGTGAATACCATCTCTGGGAATAAGAAAACAAACCACTGATATTCTCAACTATCATCAGGGAAAAACAAGAGGAGCATAAAACAGTAAGAGTAAGAAAGTCAATGACATCGTAAGCGTAAGAAGTCGAGGTCCGAAGGAAAGTAGGCGCTTGGTAGGACACGCTCTGGCCGCAGTCCACCCAGTGTTGTACAGGGGTCTCCATAACACCGCGCCACCCCATCAAGGCAGCAAGGCTGCTCACAGCAGAGGATACGTGTGCCGGTTGCCGGGTGCACAAAGGGGCAGCTTTATACTTAAAATAGAAACAGTGATCAGAAACGAGTGGTGATCGTGTTGTAGGCATGAATAACCAAGGATGAGATATCACAGGCATCACTGCCCCCAAGGGTGCATGGACGGCAGGTTTAGCGGGGTCGGAAAACAGAGTTGATGCCGCCAGGCATGCGCACCAAGGGCTGGGTGCGTGGGGGGGGGGCAGGGTCTCTGCGCAGCTGCTAGATTGCGCGCAGCACGCGGAAGCCCGGGACAACCAGGAGAGATGACACACAGCTATTACGGGCCTTGGTTGTCCTCAACCAGCTTCAGAAGCTAGAGAGGACATCAGGACAAATTTAAAAATGAGCGCGACAAATGTGTGATATTAAAATTCAAAATAGTGCTTGTCTTTAGGAAAAGTGCTGGAAATATTGAAAATAATAAAAGTGCTATCCAAATACTGCCTGTGTCTTATTCCTTTTTTTTTTTTTTTTTT
>NW_004524722.1:5527084-5529077 GCF_000260255.1 Octodon degus | reverse complement strand
ATATATATATATATATATATATATTTCACTACAAAATGGTCCTTCATTTATATCCCCCTTTTTTGTTTACTTTTGTCAGAGGTGGGTATTCCATTGTCATTCAAATATTGTAGGTGCATGAATTCAGCAAAGTAATCCAATATAGTCCAGTAGTCCATAATAGTAGTGGGTTATCTGTAGGATTGGCAATGTCAGAAGTTATTGACTTGAGCATTTTACAGTTCAGCATATCAATATGGCTTTACTTTTTATACATCATTTTTATACTTTTCTTCTGGATGGTTAAAACCAAGCTAAAGTAAGACCTATATAACAAAAAATGTAACTTTTGTTATAGTCTAATTTAAAGAAACATTTGAAGTATCTTTATTTTATTTTTTAAAAGTAAAGACAAGACAGCAATTTTGTAGACAGGCAGAAAGGCTCCTTCCTGGTACCACTGCATCCTTGTATCTGCTGTGTGTGGTAGGCCATCTGACCTTTCACAGATAGCAGAGGGTGATTGTGCTCACCCATCTTTCCAGTATCAGGCCTGACCACTGACTGGTTGAGGCTAATCATTGGCGAGGAGAAGTGACAGGTGCTATTTCCCAGCAGAAGCTTTCTTAGTGCTTACTTTCCTCTGAATAGCGTGCCTTAAGTAGTGTAGACTTCCTTAACTCACACTCTAGAATTCAGAAGACACATTCAGGAGAACTAGTGCTTTAATAACTCATTTCAGAAAGAAAAAACAATTGTTGGGAAAAGTACATTCGTACATGAAAGAGAACAAGCTTAGCCTCTTATGTCATATTTTTTAAAAATGAACTCAACTTTTATTTAAACATTTAAAGATTTAGTAACATGAAGATGGTAGGAAGAAACATGGGGAAAATGCTCCATCACATTGATTTGAGCAATGACTTTTTGGATATAACCCAGAAAGCACAGATGACAAACATAAAGTAGACAAATTGGAGTAGGTCAGGCTCAAAAAGCCTCATACAACCCTGGAAACAATCAAGTGTGGACAAACAGCCTACAGAATGGGAGAAAGCCCTTATACATATAGTAAGGGGTCAGAATATACTACATAAAGAACACAGACAATTCCTTAGAAACACAAATATCAAAACCTGATTAAACATGAGCAAAAGACATGAATAGCTATTTATCAGAAGGAGACATGAATGAGCCCAAAATGTATTAGAAATCATGCTCATCACCACAATCAGGTAAATTCAAATCAAAATAATAATGGATGTCACCTTCATACCTGTTAGGATGGCTATTTTCCTAAAACCAAAGCTATCAAGTTTAGGCAAGGATATGGAGAAAAGGAAACTTGTATGCACTGTTGGTGAGAATGTAAGTTAGAGCAACTATAGTTAAATGCAATCTGAGAGTTCTTTATGAAAAAACAAAAGACCAATTGCCAATAAGAGTGATAGGATAATAATAGTAGTGGGATGATTTGGCAGCCCTCCACTCTGCACATATCCAAAGGAGATGAAATTGATCCATCAGGAAGACCCTTGTCCTATCATGATTACAGCAGCACTATTCATAAGACCCAGACAAGGAACCAGCTGCAGCGTCTGTCAGTACATGACTGAATAAGGAAAGTGTATTTATACAAAATAGAATAGTAGTTAAAAAATAAGTTTAAAAAAGGACAAAGAAATTAAAGTTTGTTGAAAGTGTTAATGTTTAACTGTTTGACCAATTCTGCATGCCTATATCCATTAATCTGAGCAATGGATTTGACAATGAAAATATACAATACAACAATTGTTCAATTTCTAATCTTGCTTTGCAATTCAGTACCACATATATTGTTTGTTTTTCTGTTCCTGTTATTTGTTTTTGGTTTTTTTTGTTTTTACACTTTCAAATAAAATGGAAAAAAATAGTATTCAGCAATAAAAAGGAAGAAATCGGCCCGGGTAGATGGTTCAGTAGAATGAGTGCTTCCCTGGCATGCGGAAGGGCCTGAGTTCAATCCCCAGTTCCG
>NW_004524722.1:5511367-5526984 GCF_000260255.1 Octodon degus | reverse complement strand
AAAAAAAAAAAAAACAAGGAAGGAATCTTGGCATTTGCAACCATGTCAGTGAACTTGGAGGATATTATGTTAAAGGAGGTCAGCCAGGCCCAGAATGATAAGTACCACATAACCCTTCTTATGAAACTTATGAAATCTGCTATCAGGTAGACAACAGAAAGGTGCTGTCAGATAGTGAGGTTATTAGGAGACATGGGCTGGGGAGACCTTGTCCAAAGGTTACAAAATTTCAGGTAGGAGAAATAGGTTCACATAATCTATGATATAGAGTGGTAATTACAGTAAATACATTCTTAAAAATGCTGTGCACGTGTATGTTTAATAAAACAGTAACTCTATGAGGTAAGGCACTGTCTTAGTTACTTTTTTCTTGCTCAGACAAAATGCTCAATATCCCAAAGTTAAAGGAGGAGAGGTCTATTGTAGCACACAGCTTGTAGAGGTTCAGTCCATTGCCAGCTGGTTGTCAGGCAGGTGGCATAGCACAGGGGCATCACAGAGGAGAAGCAGGACAGACAGAGGGCAGCAATCCGCACGCAGCAGCCACCAAAGCCCTTTTTCTGTCCCTTATAGTCTTCCAGGCCACTGCTCTGAGGTGGGTAGCACTCACTCCCAAGACGGGCTCCCTTAGTCCTGGCATCACACTGTGAATCAGCCCAGCATCGCATCCTGAGTCCCTGCATCACACGGTATAGAGCCAGCTACCACCATAAAGCTCCACCTATGACCTCATGAGGCTTTGCAGGGACATCTAGACACAAACCACAGCAAGCACCTCTTAGCTTGCTAGATTATGGCATTCTATAGCCTATGTGTACTTCTATCATGTCCTATGTAATCTATATACACAATCTTGTCAATTAAAAATAAAATGTGTGCATTTTTCAAAAGGAAATATATCATGGGAGAGAATGGTGGTAAAGCAATTAGTTAATCCAAAGAATAGAAAGTCATGATTTAACTTCTATATCGTCAGAGTAATTTATTGCTAACAGTATCATTACAATTAACATTATATTACATAGAGTTAGAGTTGCAGTAGATCTGTGAGGGAGAAGTATACAATCACTTTCAACTTGTAAGTATTTATAGAAAATCATTTTCATGTAAGAAAACTTTGATCGTATATTTATAAGTAATATACTATTTGTAATGGACATGGCCTTTATTTTTTATATTTACCATACGATGATCACAGTAAAGGCAGTAGGTGAAATTGCCGTGAAAAAAGGCCTTGACTCCTCGGTTCCTCGTTTTGTGCTGCTGTGGTCCGCCCTTGCGATTTCACCGTATCCTCCCCAGCGAGATCACCTTGACAATGGCCCTGCGGATCTGACGGGTCTTGATGCTATAGATGACAGGGTTCATCAGGGGTGGCAAAAGCACAGACACAGTGCCCATGAGAATGTGCACCAGGGGCGACGTGTGATGCCCGAACCTGTGCACAATGGACAGGCCTAGCATCGGCACGTAGAAGCAGAGCACAGCCAGGATGTGGGAGACGCAGGTGTTGAGGGCCTTGAGACGCTCGCCGGCAGAGGCAATAGCCAGCACGGTGCGGAGGATGACGATGTAGGACAGCAGGATGAAGAGGACGTCAGAGCCCATGGCCAGCATGATGATGCACAGCCCGTAGAGCCTGTTGAAGTGCGTGTCTGAGCAGGCCAGGCGGATCATGTCCTGGTGGAGACAGTAGGCGTGGGAAAGTGCCCCCGGACGGCAGTAGTCAAATTTCAGCAGGTGCAGTGAAGGTGCTGCGGTGATGGCAGCACTCCGCATGGCCAGTGCCAGCCCAGCCAGGGCCACGCGAGGACCAGTGAGCACAGATGCGTAGCGCAGGGGGAATCGGATGGCCACCAGGCGGTCCAGAGCCATTGCGAAGAGCACAGCTGACTCCATGAAGGAGAAGGAGTGGAGGAAGTGCTGCTGCAGAACACAGGGCACCAGGCCCACAGCCCGGGCGTCAAACCACAGCACACCCAGCACTGAGGGCAGCGTGGACATGCACAGGCCCAGGTCTGTCACAGCCAGGATAGCTAGGAAGTAGTACATGGGCTGGTGGAGGGAGGGATCTGTGCGTACAAGATGCAAGATGGTGACATTGCCCAGGAGGGCCACGAGGTATCCTACAAAAATAGGCAGTGATATCCAGTGGTGAGCCCACTCCAAGCCTGGGAAGCCCGTCAGCAGGAACGTAGAGTAGCTCAGGTTGGCCTTTGTTAGACTGGGCATCCTCATCACAGGGGATGCTCTTCCTGTTCTTCCTGTGGAAGGGGCGCAGTGTTCAGACCTCAGATCAGTTAGCGTCACCTCCCCTGGTCAAGGCACCTGCCTGAGCATTCTGTCATCTCCACAGGGACTTTGTGTCCCCTCACTAACCCCTGCCCTCAGCCTAAGCCCTTCTCATGCTTTCCCTGTGCCTTTTCTCACTCTGTCTTATGCTTTCTTAACTACATTAAATTCTTGCCCTACTTTTTTTTTTTTTTGGCAGAACCGGGGATTGAACTCATGCCTTTCTGCTTGCCAGAGAAGTGCTTATTCCACTGAGCCATCTCCCCAGCCCGCTTGCCCTACTTTTTACCACCTAACAATACATGCCTTCTTTGAACGTCTCTGATTAAAAAGTAATATACAGTTCAATATTAGAATACTCAGATTCTTAAAATTCTGCTCTGCTGAGCTCATCTTCCTATGGCCTTGATTTTTTCCCCTCACGTAGAGGGAATTATCTCTAACTTTTCTAAGTAAATTTAGGATAATTCAGGAGTATCCTTCCCTAATCTTCTCTGTACACTATCTCCTTGTTGGTGTGTGATTTCCATGTGATTGGAAGAAGAGATATTCACCTGCTTGCCAAACCTCACACGTCTGAAGAGTCCCTGGCTCTCTATAGTGTACAGGCCTCAGACAGCTTCTCAGTCCCCCTGGGTTCTCCCTCTTCTCATAGTCATATTAACCCAGTATTGACCACCAGTCTGTCAGTTAGTCAGTCAGTCAGTCAGTCAGTCAGTCAGTCAGTCAGTCTGTCTGTCTTTTTTTTTTTCCTTCAATGTTAGGGATTGCAAATAGGGTCTTTGCATCAAGCTGCATCAAAATCCTTTAATTTTTTTGAGACAGAATCTTGTTGAGTTTCTAAATTGACTGGGATATTCTTGAACTCATAACCCTCCTGCCTCAGCCTCCCACAGTGCTGGAATTATCAGCATGTAACAGTCCTCCTGGCTATAGCCCATGTCTTTAAAGCTACTACCTTTACTCAGAGTACTGAGAATATTTTTCTTTTTAAAATATTCAGAGTACACAATCATGTCAGACTACTTTTTGAAAAAAAAATTTTAAAGAGAATAAAATAGTAAAAAAATGGAAATGAGTCACAATTTTACTAAACAAAATGATAGGTATTGAACAATGGTTGTTATATTGCATATTGTCTTCAAATTAGTTGTTTAGATTACCAGATAGAAGCATGCAAAGTTGTTCAAAAATTAAAAAGAAGATAGAAAAAAAAATTAAGCATTAACTGCTCATTAAATAGACTAGGAGAAATCAGCAGTACAATTATTCAAAATTATTCAAATATTTATAGCCTTCCTACTCTCTTTTCTCCTTTCCCTCATCCCAGTTGTCCCTTCCCTTGGAAACTGACACAACCTAGAGTCTCATCAAGTCAGGAAGACTTATTAGAGCAGTGTTTCCTACAGATATTAAAGCAACAGGAACAATAACAAGGCCTATTTCTATGCCAAGTTTCTTGAATCCTAAAAACAGCACACCTGGTAGAGTGCTAACCAGGCGAACTCTGCTGCCCACATCTCAGTGTCTAGCACAACATTTTCCTATGCAGTTTTCATCAGCAAAGTAAGGATAGTATTTCCTAATCAAAGAATAGCTGGTTTGAGCTGACAGACCATGGGAATAGAAGCTGGCCATCTGGATTACAATAAGTGTTAAATGTATTTGTTATTATTACTCCTAAGCCCCAAACTGATTTTCTTGTCATTTCTCCCCATTTTGAACCGTCTTTTCCCTCTTAATGTGTAGAAATATGTTTCTTCACCGCCTTCCTGGGATAGTGTGTTGGTTCTCAGCAGGCCGCGTGATGTACCTTTAGGTCCTAAGGATTGAGCAAGGGAATGGGGTACCGTGGGAACATGAAGAGATGGGAAAGGGGGCGTCAAAGACCGAGTGAGAGGAAGCAGGCTGCGGGGTGGGGCGCCGCGGGCCTGGGGACGGAGGAGGAAGATGAGAGGCAGGCGCGGGAAGAGCCGGAGAGTCTGGGCTCGCAGCGGGGGCGGCTGGCGCTGTGCAGAAGGGACGGAAGGAGAAGGGCCCAGCGAAAGATGCTGCGACGTGCGACAGGACAGAAAGGGAAAAGAGAACACAGAGAAGATCGGCCTAGTGGGAAAGGGGAAGGAAGTCGCCTAAGTTGGAGGAAGAAAGTGAAGCTTCGCAGAGCGGGAGCAAGATAAGGGAAAGAAAAGAGCAGGGGCGGGCAGGAAAACGCCAGCGAATGCGTCCGGTGAACCTTGGGGACCAGGAGCGCTGAGAGGCAGAGGCCAGGGCGCCCTAGGGGCTGGAAGAAGGGAAAGAGGTCTTGGTGAGAGGAGAAGGTCTGTGAAGGGACGCAGGAGAGGCGATCGCGAGCAGAGAGGACGGGACTGGGGAGTGGGGTCAGACACGGAGGGTGCGAGGGAGGACCCCAGCAAGACGGAGGCAGGAGTTCGTGCCTCACAGGAGGAGCCCGGGCGTCTCCCACAGCCCGCGGCCCCAGCCGGCTCCTCCAGTCAGAATGCTCCGAGCAGCACCTCTCCCTGAGGATGGGCGGGGAGCAGATCTGCACCCCAGCACAAGGGCATGATGTGCTGACTGTCTACGACTGTGCACAGTATTCGCTTAGTTTCATTTGTTCATATGAGAAGTTGGGGCAACTATAGGTGCTTCGTAGGATAGGGGGCCATTTATGTGAATTTTAAGTGAGGGGTAGTTCGAACCATACGGTCAGTGCAGATTAATATTGTTTACAGTATCCGATGCTACCTTCCCTGTGGATGCTTCGCTGAAATATTTCTCTGCCATGCTCTGTTCTCTTCACACCCGCAGTCAGCTTTCAAGGAAAGCCAGCGCGTAATGATGTAATGTAAAGTCAGCGGTAATTAAGAGTGAGGATCTCGCATTAGGAAGCCTGGGGTCCTGAGCAAGCTCACCAGTGGTGTGGCTTCTGTGAAGTTACAAAATATTTTTGCATTTTAGTTTCCTTCCATGCCGGATATTTTCATGTTTGGTGGCTTCCTTTCCAAGAACGTTGTCTGGTTTAATTGAACTTTGGTAAAAGGGTGATAAAATATTGGAAGCCTCACCTCTTAGCTAATTTCTCTTTCTGCTGCACCATTACAAAACCCAGTCCAGTCCTTCCAGTACAAAACAGCCCAGTAACAAGTCCAAGGTTCTCTTCCCAACCAAAACAACCATGGAAGATATCCCAGGACAGCTCCCCTAACCACAGACTGGCCATCCTCAGGGGACCCACCCTAACCTGTACTCCTCTACACTATCTGTTAGATAAGTGACATCATAGGGGTCTTTGAGTCAGCTCACTCTAGCCACAAACCCAAGAGCTGCGGGGACTCACTGTCTCCTCTCTCATCAGCGTGTTCTGCCCTGGCCTCTGCAGGCGTCCTGCACCGTGTCAGCCTCCGCTCCTCACTCAGGAGGGGCTGCATGATAATTATAAGGTGCTCTGCTTTTACTCCCTTGGGCCTTGGCATCGCCAAGGAATTCAGACCTGACACATACCTACACGAGATCAACATCTTCTGAGAGCTGGTATTTTGTGTGCCCAACTTATTTTCCATGGTAATTTAGTGGCCCCCAAATCCCACTTTCAGGTATTTAAGGGAGTCAGATGATCCTTCGCCATCTTCTGACATGGCTGCCAGAAATTTCCTTTCTGTCTCCTTTTTCTTTCCCCAGATAAATTTCTCTTGAGACTCTCCTTTTAACCAAGTTGTTCTTCCCTGTTATTCATTCAGCAAATATCTAGACATTACAAAGGATTGGCCAGATATTTGGATGTGAAGATTAATAAAACAAAATCTCTGTCTTTGAGAAAATTACTGTCTTTGCAAGAAATTGATATGAGAGAGAGAGAGAGAGAGAGAGAGAGAGAGAGAGAGAGAGAGAGAGAGAGACAGGGATGGAGAGGGAGGGAGGGAGAGAGGGAAGCAGGGAGGGTGAGAGAGAGAAAGAGGGGAGAAAGGAGGGAGGGAGGGAGGAGGGAGAGAGAACGGAGTGTTCTCTTATTAGTTCCCATTAGTTTCAGTATTCCAGATAGAGGGAGAAACATACAAAGATTCAGAACTATCACAAGTAAGACATAGAAGTATGTGAAGAGAAATCAGCGGAAAAATTGTGTTTAGCACCCAGACTCAAGGGTTTAGGAAGTCTGAGGATGTTACACAACTTGAGGTATAGAGTTTTACATGTAGGAATATAGGATTATAGAAGAAATCAGACCACTTATAATTGATACCATTGTTTGCAAGAATAAATGTCGCTTTGTAGAATTCTGTGTTTTGTATTGTTTGGTTCATTATTGTTTTTTGTTTTTAATTGAAAGAGTATAACATAGTTCAAAGCAAGCACTATAGTCACAAAAAACAACTGTCACATCTTGACCCAATTTTGGGCAAATTACTTTGCCTCAAAGCTTCAGTATTATTAAATGTAAAATAGGAATCTAATGCTACCCTTTCATAAGCTTATTGTCCACATAAAATATTCTACAGCATATTAAACCCCTAACATAGTGCCTAGGTCAAAATATGTACCTATAAATATCTACTTAAATGACAAAATTTTCACTTCCCATTCAATTTTTCTTTGACTCTAGTACTGCTTTAAAAAATAGGCTATCAGGCCAGGGAGACAGCTCAGTAGAATAAGCGCTTGCCTGGTAAGCACCGAGTCCTGAGTTCAATCCCCAGTACTGAAAAAAAAAAAAAAGTAGGCTATCACAGAAAGTTATTACTATAGTTTTAGTTATTATTTCTGCTGTTTTAAATTTATGGTATTAAACAAAAAAATCAGTACTGTAGTGTGGGGAAAGGAAGATTAAGTGAAGAGCATAGACTTCCTTTAGGGAAACACTGCACGCCTTGAAATGACTGGGCTTGTTAGGAGAGCTGGTGGTGGAATGTAAGGGTTAAGGGCGCCAGAAGAGCTTGAGGTTGGATCTGTCTTCTAGCACATCTTGGGACTTTAACAGAAGTTTCCATCATCTGGAAAACTCAGTTTCCTAATAACAAAACATAGGAGGGGAAAATGTCTACCTAGTTCGTAGGTGTAGGGTGAGGATTGCATAAAATAATGAGATTTTAATAGTGTGGCAGATTGCCAACTGGTTGTCAGCTTGTTACACCTAGCTGAACTGAACTAGCATGGTGCTGGGTGTGAGAGACCCACCTGAGGGTTGTTGCCAGCAGCATGAAAGGTAGGCCTAGAGAAGGAGAGAGGCTGCTAGAGAAGCGGATGTGGAGCTGTTGGAAGCTGCTTGTTTGTTTGGGCTATTCTGCTGGAGGACCTTGTCATGCTGGCTTTCCTGGTGAACTTATGTGTTCTCATCAGAGGAGGAGCTAGAGACCCCGTTGTCACTAAGGATGGCTGCAGTTCATTTTGGGGGAGCTCTGGTCCTCATCTTGCACATCAATTCCTGGTTCCTGAGGGGAAGATGGTGCCCAGCACAGTCTCCTGGACAAGCTTGTTGTGTTAGGGAACTCAGCCTTCTTTAGCTTAGGAGGAGCTTGGGACCTCGTTGCTGCTGAGGATGGCTGAGGTACTTTTCATGGGAGCTCTGGTCCTCACCTTGAGCTCTGCTTCCTGGTTCCAGCGCAGATCCCTCAGCCTGCCAGCACTGATCTTCATCCCACTGCAGTAGACTTTCTAGCTTCCACCACTGAGTTTTGGCCTTCCTAGTACAGACTCATGAAACAGGCCTATGTGAGACCTTGCCACGGGCTCTAAGCCTCCAGCTGGTTTTGTGGGAGGCATTGTTATGCGCTCTAGTCTTCAGCTGGACTCATGCAGGACATTATCGTGGGATCCAGGCCCTCAGTGGAATTCTTTGGTCCTTAGTGTGTGGGCAGATTTCCTGTACTGTTATATATGATCCTTTGGATGATTCATTATAAAACAATTTTGTAAAATATGTATCTTGTATTGTTCACCCTGCAAAACCTCAAACCATGACAAATAGATACGCCCACACACAGATTGATGCACCCACAAATGAGATGTCACAAAAAACCACATGACATCTTGCAAATATTCACATTTTTAGTTTAGTTCCTTTTAATATCTTATTTTGTAATTTTTTTAGTAAAAAATATTTCCATACAAAGAATATTTTCAATATCAATGTAGAGGTGATGTAACTAATCACTCATAAATACACATGCGTATACTACAGTTTTCATAGATCTTTTTGTTTTCTCACTTTTCCACTGAGTTTTTATTGTGAGTTAAGTTATGATTCATGGTCCCAGGGTAGGATCATCATGTATCTAGGTCCCCCTTTACCACTGGGAGATGAACAGAGGAGAGAGAAACAGGTGCAGCCAGTTCAGATCTGAACGCCAAGGAAATGTGCGTTCAGCTCAGCGGTCGTCCCAGGCTGTGACCCAGAATAAAGGGCAGAGGGACTTGTATGCTCATTGGTACCACTCGCAGACAGAGCTATCACCCCCTTTTCTAGTCACTGCCTTCTGGCCGTGGTGATAGTCCAGGTAGTTCTGCCAGCAGTTTCTGGTCTGGTTCTCACTGGGGAAACAGCTGTCCAAAAGGGCAGTCTTGTAGTTCTTGATTTTGGTCTTGATGTCTTCTGCCACAGTGCTGGCCTCCCAAATATGCCCCTGAAGCAGCAAGCAGCTCAAGGTGGCCCTCAGTTCAGATGCTACTGTCAGACAAGAAGCACACAAATACTAACTTTTGGCCCATTTTTTTCTCATTTCTAGCACACTGAATGAAAGCCTCTTATATGATCTTTCTTGTTTCAACATACTTCCTAGAGGTCACTGCTTTCCTATCTGCTATTTATCATTCTCAACATAGTTTTCATACTTTTAATAATGTAAAATAGCCTTAATATTGATTTATTTATTTGTGAACATCAATAGTTTTATTTTTGTTTTTATATTAAAGAGAATAGAAAAATATTAAGACATTTAATATGATGCTCAAATTCAAAAGAAAAAATTCATAGATATTCAACATTTGTTGTTACATTGCATATTGTTGCCTTCAGTGTAGTTATTCAGATTACCCAATGCAAGAATACAGAACTGGCCAAAATAAAAATTTTGATTTAATTGTAACTGCTACCTTCATAAACTAATAGAATGGGCTGGTGAGATATCTCAGTGGACTAAGCACCTGCTTAGGCAAGCGCAGGGATCTGGGTTTCATCTCTGGTACCACATGCTGGGCCGGCCCTGCCCTCAGATGTGCTGAGCTGGTGACTGAGCTGGTTGTAGCGGCGTGCGCCTGCAATCCTATTGCTGGGATGGCTGAAAACAGGAGGATCACCATGAGTCTGAGCTGCGCAGTGAGATCCTGTACCAAATACATTTTTAAAAATACAGAAATTAGTAGTATAATCATTTTAGCTATCTGTATACATAGATGCATGATTTTTTCCCTCCCTTTACTAATATTTATTCTGTTTGTGCCATTTTTTCCCTTTTACTACATATATTGTACCTTCCAGATTTTATTTACCTTTTCAGGTCCTTACCCCAGGGAGGAAATATGATGTTTACATATGTGAGTCTGATTTATTTCACTTATGAGCCTCTAGCTGCATCCATTTATCTATAAAAGCCTCATGTTTATCTTTCTTCACAGCTGAATACTTCATTGTATGAAAATATCATATCTTTATTATCCATTCATTATTTAATGGGTATTTGAGTTGTTTCCAATATTTAGCTATGACAAACAGTGCTGCAATAAAAATGGGTGATGCCATTATCATTTCTTTTGGAAGAACACGCAGAAGGGAAATGGCTGGGTCAAGCGGGATTTCTAATCCTAGATTTTTTTTTTTTGAGAAATTTCCATGCTGATTTCCACAGAGGTTGTTCCAGTCTACAAACCCACCAACAGTGGAGAAAGTTCTGTTTTCCCCAAATCCTCTCTTAATATTTATTTTTAATAAATACATGCATATATGCACTGAGCATAGCACAAATGCCATAATATGTCAGCCAGGAATTAAAAATTATCTAAAAGCTAACGTGAAATATATGTTTATGAATTGTTTAGGAGTCAATATATAATTAGCATTTATTCAAATTGTGTCATATTATTATAATTTAGTAATTTTAAAGGTGTATGGTATTGTTTTACTTTTACAATATACTTGTATATTCTCTTATGGAGAACCTTTTATTTTTTCTCAATTTTCACAATTAGAAGCAGAAGAAGGGTGAACATTGTTAAAAACAGAGTTAGTATTTGTGTCCTAGAATTACTAACTGCATTCACTTCTTGGAAGTATTCCCAAGTAGATCTCCATAGACTGTACATTGACCCAGGTAATAAAATATTGTTCCACATCCTTACCAGCATTGCATTTTGCCAGGCATTTTCAATTTATCTAACTTATTTGTAAAATATGGTGTCTTTATATTATTTACATGGTATGTTGCTAATGCCTACTGAAGATGAATAGGTTTTATTTAACATACTTTTGGGGACATCAGTTCTCTTCTATATACTGCCTGATCTTTATTTTTATTTATCTTTGTTTATTATAAGAGCCTCTCTTTTATTGTCTTAATTTGTACAAGGTCTTGTAATATTTTGGACAATAAACTTCTGTTTTTATATAGTTATACATTGATATTATTTTCAATTTATCGATTATATTTTATTTTTTGTATTTTCTGTTGGACTTTTTAAACTATCATCTATCTACTATTTTCTTTCAAATGTTCCAAAGCTTTTCTTTTAGTATTATCTTAAAAAAATAAACTTCAAGGAACTATTTCTGTGACTGTGTATCTTTGCTTTTATTTCAGTAATGTCATGTAAGTGTTGAACATTCTCTGTAAGATTTGTCCTTAAGTCATTTGATAGAATTCATGATTTATACAAGTGTTTTAGTAGTAAAAATGCTGCCAGTCCTCATATGTGACTCAAGAGGGAAATGGCAGGGACCATGCTTTTGAAGGATGCCACAGAAAGCTGTCTTCTTTCTCTCTAAACATGAAGGGGGAGAGCCCTATCAGACAAGAAAAGAAATTTTTTCCTGACCCTACTCTATCCATTCATGTATCTGTGAATTCATTTAATAGTTGTTGGTGGAGTAGATGATGCACCAGACATAATATACATGGTATATAGATTTATCAATAAGTGATACATAGCCATTTATTTCAAGGAGTTTAATTTAATCACTTATTCTGATGGAAACACACATACACACACCATATTATTTTACAATAATTATTGCAATGTAAAATACAGGCAACAGATGACGGATCTGCTGCTCTGGATTTGGAAAATGGGCCTCTCTCTGAAAACATCCTTGAAGAAGCAACCTCAAAGCTGAGCACCAGCATGGATTACAGTGAGCCGGTGGTAAGCAGTTTTAAGCTCATGGCCCTCTGAGCGATGGGACTGTGATGTGACTTATGATGAATGTAGTTTTCTGGGTTGAAGCTTTGCCATACTTCAACATACAATTAAAGCACCTGGAGGTCAACATGGATTTCAAAATAATGTCAAATTTGAGTTATAGGATTCAGTTGTTCACAGGAAAAGTAAAATCAGAGAGTAGGTCAAGGGTTTCTACCAGAAGAACAAGGTCAGAAGGGAGTGATTTTGGAAGAAATTAGAGGAATTCTGCATGAGCAAGGTTTGGGGAAGGGTGGAGGAGTTTGCACTTGCTGATGGGACTCAGGAGACTGAAGGACATTGCTTAGCCAGTATAAAAACACATAGAAAGGACCCCAGGCAGGGAGAGATGTTATAGCCATGGAAGTAGGTGAAGGAGAGCCAATGACATTTATCTTATCATGCTAGGATCTATTTTGGATGCTTTCTTGTTTATTGTTCTCTTATTGTTTTGTTTTACTTCATTTTAGTCTTAGTGCTTATATATTGCTGATAATTCTTTTTTTTTTTTTTTATTTAGTACAGAGTCTACAGGGTCTCACTACATAGATCAAACTCATAGTGATCCTCCTATTTTAAGCCTCCCAAACACTGGATTACAGGCATGTGCCACCACACCCAGTCTCAATTGCTGTCTCAGTGTGCCCTGGGGGTGGGGCCAGCACGGCAGACCAGGGAATTAAACTCCTGGCCCCTGTGTCTGCCTAAGCAGGTACTTCAATCTGCTGAGCTATTTGATCGGCCCTAATAATTCTTGATAAAGTTTTCCTCTGGGTTAGTTTCTGATGTTATCAAAAATGTCATGTTTCAGAAGTAGGAGGAGGTATTATAATTTAAATAAGAGGAATTATTTGTAATACATAAATCAAGAAAAATTGACTCATACTCTACTTATGGTAGAGGAAAAGAAAATCTTTGGGAACATGAAGGAACTAAATGATATAAATTTTTGGCTTGATCACAGGTTGTATTAAGGAGCCCCAGTGAGGTTTAGTCCCAGACTTTAGCATTCGCCTTTCTAATGCCTGGGAGACTGAAAGTGGCACTCTGGATTTCCAAGTCTTAATGCTATATATGATTGGGTTAAGGGTGGGAAGGAGAAAAAAAGGTAGACATTGGCTCTAAGGATGTGGGCAGCAGGCGGGGCATCTTTCCAAAAACAACGTACCAGAGATAGCCCTATCATGGACACAAAGAATACCACACAGAGATGTAAGGTGCAGGTTTGGAAGGCTGATGACTGCTTCTCCTGGGAGCCTAGTCCTGCCACTGTGTGGGCTAAAACACAGGCTGAAAGGAGAAATGTTGGAGCAGACTGTGAAGGGAGGATGGAGAGCGTATTGGGCTGGCATTCCTTAGGTACTGAGCCGAAAATACATGGCTACTTTGGTCTATTAATTAGTCAGCTTCATGAACATTTTCATCTCTGTAAGCAACATTATGCTGTAATCATCATCACCCTTTCCTATAATCTACTCCAGGATTATCTATTCTATGACCTCTGCTACATTTGAAGCCTTTTCTAATAACATCATCCTTACCACATTTTCTTTTACATTGTAGTTTTTTTTTTTTTTTTTCTAGTCCTTCCCAGGCCTTTTTGCTGGATTCTGGCCATTGTTCATCCCTGATGAACAGCTGTTGACATCAATGGCAATTTTCTAACTCTTCCATCATTTTCTTTCATGATGTCTTTTGCCATCTATTGATGTATGCATAACTCCACAAGTGTTTTCCATTGTGATTTTCAGACTGAGTGTCTGTATCCTGATGTTTTGTTTCATAGTTACCTCAAAAACATGTCCAAAACTTTTCTCTTCCTTAAAAATTTTCCTGTTAATGTGTGTTTATTATTTCAGTGGTACACATAAAAATAAGCTTTCTGCACCATTATCAATCAAGTCCAGGGTGTTGTACATACTAGACAAATGTTCACCCTTCAACCTATGTCTCCCCAGTAGTGACTTTCTTCATGTTATGCCTTTCTAAGGATCTAAGTAATCAGTCAGCAAAACCTGGAACTTCTGTCTAATAAATACCTCAGATCTGTTAATTCACAATCTTATTTCATGCTGTCTGAATTCAGATTACTATTATCTCTTTCTGGATTATTTCAGGATTATTTCAACAACTTTCAGTTTGTACTTCTCAAATCTCAGTTAACTATGCTGTAGCAAAAGCCATGATGCAGCACTAGACGACACGAAGTACAAACGGTTTTAACATGGTGTGCAAGCCTCTGCCTACCTCAGCTTTAGTCTCTCTTATAGTCTACCCTGATTTTTTTTTTGAGGGGTGGAGGGCTGGCTCAGGTCACCCTGGCAGGGGGGCTGGCTCAGCATGTGGTGCCGGGGATCAAACGCAGTCTCCAGCGCCTGCCTAGGCTTGCCTAAGCAGATGCTTTAGACCACTGTGCTATCTCGCTGGCCCCTATTCTGCCCTGATTTTCTATCTCACATTAATAGTGTTAATGATACTAAACATATCTTCCAGTTTCTCTAGTATTCTTACTTGTCCCAAACATTTGTGTTTTTATGCTTCGTAGAAGGAAAACAATTTTTTCTGGAGCAGATTTCTTATTCCTGGTCTAGCTCTGTTCACACCACCAGCCTTAGCTGCAACATTATATCCTTCAAGAAGCCTTAGTGTGGTTTTGTTTTTGAACCAGGCCCTTTGCTTGCCAGGCGGGTGCCATGCTGCAGAGCTGCACCCCGTGCCCTTTCACTGCATTCTTTACAGATAAGTTGCACGCTGTTCTTATGTGTTCCTGTAGGTCATCATGTCACCTTTTAGGCAGCATTGCCATTTTCTTTATGACTTCTAGCACATGAACACTTTGTGAAATGAACCATGTCTGTCCTTTTAAAAAACTTTTAGTTTTAGCTCTACAGATTAGCCCTTTGAAGCTACTACATCATTAAGATGCATTAAATATTATTTTGGTATTTAAAGACATATTTGCTTTGCCATTGAGCCTATCTTATAATTATTAATTGAATCAACAAAGATTTGTCTTCCTTATATGATGAGTGACCAGCATAGATAATGGATATATAATGGCTAATACAAACAGAATAGAGATAAAAGTAACACATAAAAATTTAACTTTTTCTGCCTGTGATAGCAAGTCATCCTATGCTTGATTCTCATATTTCTGCAATTTGGATGCTATTCTTTACTATTTTGTTTATTTAGTTTTGGTACCTGGAATCAAACTCAACACTGTGCCTGTGTTACATCCCCAGAATGAACATTTTCAGTTATTCCCGACAACACTTTTGAGCTTATGCGTTACAAGATCCTTTTCCTCTCTGTGTATTTCGTTTATAACTGAGTTGTCTTCCCTACCTTTTAAATATCCTTGCATGCAGTTCTTTGTCTGCAACCCTGCTCTCCTTGTCCTAGTCTTTAGTTCTGCACACAGGTCTAGCTGAGCTTTCTGGGACTTCCCCTGGCCTGCCTGACTTCCTGCCCTTAGCACATCCCCCACGACGGTCATATGACCACCTGAGAAACACTAACTCCAAGACCCACTGCACTATCGTTAGCCTCTCAGGAGCTTCCTGTGCACAGAAGGAAGTGCTGTGGTGATACATAGTTTCCATATATTGAAACCTTAATGTGACTCAGGCGCTGCATTCAATTTTACATAATGAAGTGTATTTATCATCACTCTGAAGTATTTTACTTCACTTCTCAGAGGATGAAACTACAAAAAACTAAATAATCTTCCCAAGGGTTCACAGAGAGCTGCTGTGGAAGATGGGCTGTGGCCCACGTCTGCCTCCTTCAGCACCTGATGTAGGGTATTACTCGGTTACACTCTGCAGTAGTGAGGCTTTCAGCACCTTTCCAAACCCATGTTCTGACCTATTCTAATCAAATCACCCTTTTGAAATTTAACCAACCATCATATAACTATGTTATTGGTTATATTCTTTTAT
>NW_004524722.1:5507895-5509454 GCF_000260255.1 Octodon degus | reverse complement strand
GCCTAGTTTTTTTTTTAAATAAAATAGATTGGGATTTTTTTTTTCAGTACTAAAGATCAAACTTGGGACCTTGTTCTTGCCAGGCAGGTCCTTATGCTGCTGAGCTATCTCCCCAGCTCCCTTAGGTCGGGATTCTTTAAGACTTCTAGGGACCTGGGAGATAACTCAGTAGAATAAGCTCCTGCCTGGCAAGTGCAGGGTCCTGAGTTCAATCCCCAGTTCTGCCAAAATAAAAAAAGACTTCCAGCATTCAGGCCACTGTGTTTTACACAAAGGGCAGTGCTATCTATTTCTTGCATGAGAAAGTGAGTCAGTGAGTGGATGGATGAAGTGCTTGCCTTTGCCCTGCCTGGTTGTACGTGCAGTTCTGTGGCAGCTCTGTGTGCATGGACTTCTCAGCGACAGGATGAAACAAGAGAGGGATGGAGTGCAAGTGAGAATGCTAGAGACAGTGACAGAGATGGGATTAGCTTCTTGGCAAAAAAGGCCAGTGAGTTTCTTCCGGCAATGAGGAGACGGTAAGGATACAGCAGCAGGCTTCTCTCCGCTCCCCCTGAGACAGAGGAGGCCCTCACCAGCACCGTCAGCCATGTCTAACTGTAGTGCAGTGGCAATGCTCACAGGAAGGAGATACAGATTCTTCTTCTTCTTTTTTTTTTTTTCTTAAAGTATTTGGCACAGGGTCTCACTATGCAGCTCAGACTCGTAATAATCTTCCTGTCTTCAGCCTCCCCAGTGCTGGATTTTTAGGTGTGCTCCACCATGTCCAGACTCAGTCACCAGCTCAGCTCACCTGGGGGGAGGGGCTGGCTCGGTATGTGGTACCCAGAACCCCAGTTCCTGCACTTACCTAAGCAGGTGCTTGGTCTGCTGAGTTATCTCGCCAACCCTGAGACACAAATTCTTGTAAAGAGGGATTTTCAGTATGCAATGAGTCATTAGCTCTCTATGGTAGTACTTGTTCTAAAAAAAATGTAGTGTTTAATATTATTGTAAAGGAAGAAGAAAGTAAGATATTTTAATGAAGCCCCACTAAGCATAGGGGCTTGGACCAGATTTTGCATTCCTGAGCTCCATAGAAGATCCCTTTGATGGGCAAACTCATTTGTAAACATGTCCCTTCTGAGCAGAGTACAGGAAGGCTTAGGTTCTTTTTTGTTTGTTTTTTTCCATGCTCCATCCGGGAGAACCTGAGAGCAGAGGAGGCATTCCTAGGGCTAGGAGTTCTGTGGGCCAGAGCCCGTCATTACATCTACCCCTCTCTCCTTCTGCAGGTTCACCCAAATGAAGCTGAAGAGCCCTCACTCTTCAGAGGGTGGGCCCAAATCTGCACCAGCAAGAATGATTCCCGCCTCACTCTACTTTCCCACTTTATGAAGAAATCAACCAATGTCAGCTGAGAGCTTGTTCACTCCCTCCCTCTGTCCACTAGAATGGATCCACCTCTTGTAACACAGGCCGCATGAGCTACAGGAAGAGGGTTCTCCCCATGGGATATTGCGGGAGTTTCCGGTTTACGTGCCTACTTTGGAGCACCGTATTCCTGCTGCTCAGAGCTC
>NW_004524722.1:5501156-5507469 GCF_000260255.1 Octodon degus | reverse complement strand
TTCCTTCCTTCTTTCTTTCTTTCTTTCTTTCTTTCTTTCTTTCTTTCTTTCTTTCTTTCTTTCTTTCTTTCTTTCTTTCTTTTTCTTTTTTTGCAGTACTGGGGATTGAACTCAGGATCCTGCACTTGCCAGGCAAGTGCTTATTCTACTGAGCTATCTCCCCAGGACTGCCTTCTTCCTTTTGTCCTTTTCCTTATCCCAGTTTTTCTTTCCCATTGAACAAATTCTTTCTCTTTCACAGTATCAACTGTAACTTTCAGGTTTTGTTTACTCTTTCAGGTTCTCACATTAGCGACACAAAACAATATTTGCACATGCTAAAATTAAACATTTTCTATACCGTTTCTATACATTTTCTATCCATACCAGATATACAGCCAGTGTCTCAGGCATTCTCAAAGCTCTCTACTGAGCTGCAAACGCACAAGATCTCTCTTCTACTAGTCCTCCAACAAGTAGCCTTTCCAGAGCTTCTTGACTGTGCTTGTAGTAGATGCCATCCCCTTTTGGCAGAAATCAATTTGACTTCTTCAATTTGACTTCTTCAGTTTACAGACAGAGAGGGATACAGTCAAGTCATGTACATGCTTCTCTTTCCTTCCCCCACAGTTCAGAGCTTGGCATGTTGCAAGCTAGTATACCCTTTAAACAGACAATGCTTGAGCAGAATTGGATGCAAGTGAGACCAAAATAAGGGATCTTGACTCAAAAGAAGAACAGAGACCCAAGAATGCCATGGGGTTTCAAGAATGAGAGCAGAATTCACCAAGACAGAAGGTGGCTCAGTCTTACAAGAAGTAAATAATTAGTGACCCAGGATAGAGCTTTGTTGGTGGAACTGGAAGAAGAGGACAAGGTGTAGAGGGTGGGAAGCCTCAGTGAGTCGTAGTTCATGAGGGGAGTTCTGACTGGGACACAAGGAGGGAGCCAAGCATCTTCCTTTAGGCTTGTAGGGGAGGGAGCCTCGACAAGAGACATTTCTGTATTGAGAGCACGATTTTGGCTTTTTCTAGAGAAGCCCAGTTGGGGATAGCATAGTAGCAAGAGTGCTGCCATTGTTACTGTCAATAGTAAATGTTTTACTGTCCTAAATGTGACACAAATGGTGAACGTGGAACTAACCCTGTGAGTAGGTCACCACTGGCTTAGTGAGAAGCTCAGGCACCAAGTTAAGTCCTAACTATCAGATGAAACTGTTTTCAGTACCAGGGATTGAACTCAGGACCTCGTACTTTCCAGGCTGGCACTTATTCCACTGATCTATCTCCAAGGTCCTCCAGATGAGACTTTGTAAAGAGGAATTTTCAGGATAAAATTACATAAACAAGGGTATACAAGTGAAGAAAATTTGATATATTTTGAGAACTACACAATATTCAAACACTCGAATACAAACGTTCTGAAATGTGACACTTGGGAATGAGTTGAAGGAGGCAGGGACAAGCCTCTGCCAAGATTGCTATGGGGTGTCCAGTCCTGGCTGGGCTGGGAAGGCAGAGGGAAAGGTAGCCTTCTCAAGGCTGGGGAGGTGGAGAGGGTGAGGAGGACAAGGATAAATGAGTCCTTGGTCTCTCTGTGTGACTCTGCGTCTGTCTCTGTCTCTCTGTGTCTGTCTGTCTGTCTGTCTGTCTGTCTCTTTCTCTCTCTCTCTGTGTCTATCTTGCTCTGTGTCTGTCTGTATGACTCTCTGTCTGTCTGTCTGTCTGTCTCTCCCTCTCCCCCCCACTTCTGTTGCCATGGGCAATGGTGGAATCCTGTGAGTAGAAATGAAGTGGTCATAGTTGGGATGTAGAGTATCATCAGTGTGCTGGTTTGAGTCACTGAGAAGCCACAAGCCAAGTTGAACATGTTAGAACTCATCACTAAAGCACCCAAGTTCAGTAGCAGAAGTATCAGTGCAATGATGTGCTGTGCACTGGAGGTTTTCAACACAGGTTTACTGTTTGCAAATATGTTTCTGGGAAGGGGAGAAAGGGGGATAGAGAGACAGAGACAGAAAGAGAGAGACAGAGAGACAACTCAACTTGATTGAGTTGGGGGCTCTTTATCAAGCAGGCAGGTATATTACCCACTCAACCAGGATACACCAGGTATGAACAGTCTGGTCAATACACGTGCTGTGGTTTCCCATTGTAACCACCAGGTGGCGCATTCAACTCAATGATAATTTTAAATTCATGCCTGCACCAAGGTCCCCTACACTTCCTAGATCCCTGTTTGTCCAGCATCCCTCTCCTGTCCTATATCCTCTATACCTATGAAACATCTCTCAGAACTGGTGACTTGTCCATGTTTCCTTTGTGTATTGTGTCCTTTCCTTTCTTCATATACAAAACAGTTGTATCAATACTCATACAAATACACGCAAAATACTGAAGCTGTTGAAGACAATATTTTTCTCAACAACATCATATTTTGAAAGTAGTAACCTCAACTATACATGGGGCACATGCATATAGTCCAGCACTCCTGAAGGCTAGGGCAGGAGGATCACAAGTTTTAGTCTACTCTGGGCAGTGCAGTGACTAAGCAAGACTGTCTCAAAATTTAAATAAAATAATATAAAAATAAAATAAAATAGCTGGTTGTGTAGCTTAGTCTGAGGGCGCTGGGTTCAATCTCTATCATTTCAAAGAGTAATAATAAAAACTATGTCATAAAATAGAAACAAAAGCCAAAAATATCTTTGCATCAGCTTTAGTCTTGGTCCTGTGGGCTAAGCCTGAGTCACCACTATGAATGGACACAGATGCATGTTGGTTCAACTCTTCCCAGTGTCTTCAGACTCATAGTCTCTGTTGGGGTCTCTCGTGGGCAATGATTACAAGCCAAACTCAGTGTTCCTCTACGCCAAGGTCCAGACCTGGTGGAACAACGTGTTTCCTTCTTGAACTCCATTTTATCATCTGGCACTGTTTGTGTTGTGTTTCCCTCACCTCTCTGGATAATTGTATCACACTTCTTTCTTTACATCTTAGCTTGTTCCTCTTTTACTCTGAAAAGGAAGCAAGTTCCGTTCTTATTGGCTGTCTTTATTCATGATCTGTTGAGATAAAAAATTTAAACACCTACCTCAGCAAAAGTTCCTTCTCCATTCCCACCATCCCATAGGCAAGTGGTATTAAGGGACAAGCAACTGTTCTAAGGCCTGGTTGCCCTGTTATCAATCAGTGGCCACAGGGTGTTGTGAGTATCAAGCAGCTCACTGCTGTGCATACAATGTAGTATAATGTGGGTCATAAGGCGAGGAAGGACTGTTTCGCTTAAACTGAGTAGATGTTTCAGCATGCTGAAAGAATGATACTGAGAATTTTAGAATAGCTTTAAAATGGTTTGAGAAAAATGATAAAAACAGACCTTGGTTTTAGAGTGGTAGAGAAACAGAAAATATATATCTGGAAAACTTGATGATAGTTCCAGTGAGAGATGAACAAAATAAGGGATATAGGTCTTGAAAAACCAGTGGTCCACGTGTGGAGAACACAATCTACATAACTAGCTAAATGTTGTGATGTGGGTCAACTGTTGCACATGGACTCCATGTTCCTACGGTGGCCAGCTGGAGCCATTCTCCAGAGCCCCAGGAAACACATCTTTGAAACTTATTATAATGGCAGTCTTGCTGTCAGTTTCTAACTTACCTAACTTCTGTTATCTTTGTTGTTTGTTTGCAATGATCTGTTCTGAGCCCAGGCAGAACTACTCACTTTTGAATTCTTCTGTGTCATCTTCTTATAAGTTCTCAATCCTCTTTTATCTTCTTACAAAAAAGTATGTTGTCAGCACAACCATGAGGAAGGAGGTAATGTTAGTTTAACAAACTCTCAGAATCAGCAGGTAATTCCCCACAGAGAAAGATTAGTTCTATGAAACTTTGACCAGACATGGCTGTCTTTTCTCCTACCAAAGGGATACTGAGCCTCAGACCCAGGCCTGAGGTGCAATGCAGACACCCTGAGAGCAGACTTCAAGGAAACACTCACTAATGAAATACTTGCCCTCAACCCGTGCATGAGCAAGATTACCAACCTCAGGACTCTAAAAGTGAAAGCCTCCTGTGACTCACAGTGTAGGAACCTGGCCTTGCCTTATGCTGCTCCCAGTCCTGGGGAGTACCTTTTCTTTCTTTCTTTCTTTCTTTTTTAATGTACTTAGTACAGGGTTTCACTATGCAGCTTGGACTCATAGTTATCCTCTGTTTCAGCCTCCCCAGCACTGGGATTACAGGTGTGTGCCGCCACGCCTGGTCTCGGTGGCTGGCTCAGCATGCCTGGCACTGCATGTGGAACCAGGGATTGAATCCCAGTTCCCATGCTTGTCTACTTAGTCTGATGAGATATCTTGCCAGCCCTGGTGAGTACCTTTTCTATGCAATTCACTGAAGTTACTAAAGTGATTTAGAAATGTCTTAGGTGCTAACATGCTCCTAGGAGAGGCAGAACAGTATGCAGTCAATTAGAATAGAATGGTACAGATGTTCTCATAATAATAAGAATTTTTTGCTACACAGAGGGGCTCAGAAAAGGCTCTGCAGTAGTAAGCAGGTAAATTTGTATATAATACAGTAATGAGTTAGCCATAGAAAGAAGGGAAAGGAATATAGCTTTCCAAACTTACAAGTGGGCATTGCAATTATTTTCCAATCATGAATACATGCACTTAGAGGAAGCAGAAGTTCAGAGAACATTTAGATGCAAAGTCAGAGAACTGGGCTGCATTCCAGCTATGTCATGTGACCTGTCAGGAAGTGCCTTAGGGAGCAAGTGACTTATCTTGTTCCATCTTCTCTCATTCGAGTAAAACCTTTTTATTTAAATGCAATTCAGAGGGTCAGGGAGATAGCTCAGTAGAATAAGCGCTTGTCTGGCAAGTACAAGGGCCTGAATTCAATCCCTGGTTCTGCAAAATAAATAATAAATAAACAAAGGCCAGGGAGATGGCTCAGTAGAATAAGTGCTTCCCTGGCAAGCGCAAGGGTCTGAGTTCAGTCCCCAGTTCTGCAACAAACAAACAAACAAACAAACAAACAAAAAAACCAAATACAATTCAGAGTCCCAGAGAGGATCACAGGTGACAAACAAATGGTAATTCCTCACATCTATTAAAACAGCTTTTTCTGCTTGACTTAACACAAACCATTCCATGTATCCTTTCTGTAAAAGTGTGAAGAGGAAGCTGTGACACTGTATTGTGATTCCTCATAATTAGCAATGAGGAAGCCTGAAGAGTGAGTAACCTATATATCTCACAGGAGATTTCACCCTAGGAGTCAGTGGAATGGTTTAGATAGTGAGTATCTGCCTCTGACAGGGCACAAGAACAAGAGGCTGGGTTTATCTCCTGCTGTGGATGGATTGGGCTGTTGCTATGTCTCTTGGTAACTTCTTCACCATGGTATTGTCTACCACCAACCTTGCATTTTTGGGTTCCTCCAACTTTGAGGGCCTCACTTCTGTGCTGGTACCAACATGGTGTACCTGGCAATATTTCTCTTTTCCTTTATACCAGAGTCCTGCTCCTTCAGTCTCTTCAGCAGGCCTCTTCCATTGCTGCACACTGACTCTGATCCCAGGAGCTTATCACACGATAATAACCATCACTGTGGATGTGTGGCTGGGGTTTTTGTGTTTGAGAAGGTGCTTGATATGTGACACAGAAAGCGGCCATGTTAAAGGGGACAGCTCTCTTCAGTAAAACCTGGCAAGTTTCACAGTTGTGAGCATTTATCCCAAGAATATAAGAAATCCAAAAATATTCATTTATGCAAATACAGTTTTTAAGCTCCTGTTACATGATAGGCATAGTAAAGTTTCTATAATACTGTCAATGAGAATACAGAATAAAGCTTCTTACTCTCATGAACCTCAAAGTCTACAGTATTCCTGTTGGTAATGTCAATCTTGTAGAGATTTGCTGTCTACAAAATCAAAGTGGTAAAACAGGAGCATAGTCTTCTTTGAATTATCTAATAACAGACTACCTGCTTGTCGAGATTAGCTGGTTGAAGACACACATGTGTAAATATTGTATAGTTTCCCTAGTATAAGAACTCAAAAGAAGAAATACAAATACAAGGGTATAATAGAAGTAAAAGGAAAGCAGGATCTCAAGGACTAACTAATCAAAAGAGGGAAAGGAGAAGAGCTAGGAAACATGACAATGTCAGGCCATACAGTTATACATAGAAGATGGGCAAGGCAATGATCCTAAGAATCTCCAGAACATTTTTGAATCTGGCAGTTAATTGGAAAGATTCTCACCCTGACTAACTATATATACTGATACCTGTGAACTAAGCAACTGCACTGAAGAT
>NW_004524722.1:5498639-5499820 GCF_000260255.1 Octodon degus | reverse complement strand
TATGCCATCCAAATTTAGTTTGTCAACTTCATTTCAGACTTTTGGATCAAATTGTCTAAAAATTTAATTTATTAATTACATAGAATTAATTTTGCTGTTTAAAGAAATTATTCACATTATTGTTTCTTGATTCAAAAATAAAACAATAATAAACCAAACATTCTAAAAAGAAGAAAACAAAAAAATAGGTATTAATTTTTCATTCAATAGACTAGTAGCAACGAGCAGTACAAAGGTCCAAGCTGTCCTGTGTGTACGCAGATATTTTTCTCCTTCTTTCATGTCTCCTCTCCTTCATTACAGTTGTTCCTGCCCCTTTAAGTTTCTTTCCTTTTCACAGTATCTGTGGTACATTTAAAAGCTTCATAATATCTTTTAAAAATTACTAATTTTTCATGCTGACATCTAGTAATCTGATCAACTAATTCGAAGACAACAACATGCAATTTAACAACCATGGTTGAAGTCTTATTTTGTGTAGTAAAATTTGGTATTGTTTTCTTTTTTAAAACTATTTTTCTTTTTATTTTTCTCTTTCTTCTTTTTCTCTTTCTTTCTTTCTTTCTTTCTTTCTTTCTTTCTTTCTTTCATTCTTCCTCCCTCCCTTCCTCCCTTCCTCCCTCCCTCCTTTCCTCTCTTCCTCCCTCCCTCCCTCCCTCCCTTCCTTCCTTCCTCCCTTCTTTGAATGATCTGTCCATGGGCTGTCCACTGTGCACAAAGTACTGGGGGTGTTCTGGGGCTTCATTAAAGAGATCAATCTGGATTCCTGCATTGCTCAGTCCTACTTCATCCATGGTCTGTCCTTCATGGAGTCCTCTGTTCTCCTGGCTATGTCCTTTGATCGCTAATTGCCATTTGCAACCCTCTATGCTATTCTACCTTAACAAATGAAAAAATCAAGCTGTGAAGAACTAACTCCCTCTGGCAAATTTTGGAAAATCAAGATGAACTGTGACCCATATATTTCATTGTCAGAACTTAGACTGATGGACTTATGTGCAAACATGAGAAGTATATAATTCTTTATCCTATTTTTAAATATAATCTAATTTTTAAATGGCTTTTTATCACATTATGTAGGGAATTAAAATTCAACGTATCAATACTCAATGAAAAATACCTGTTCCTTATTATGCCTAAGATGTTTGAAATGCAGTGAGATAGTGAGGTTAAGCTTGATA
>NW_004524722.1:5491251-5498194 GCF_000260255.1 Octodon degus | reverse complement strand
AAGTAAAGCCATGATGTTATATTGAGCTGTAGGGGACTCAGGTCAACAATTTCTGACATTGCCAGTCAAGCAGAAGACCCAATACTATTATGGACTACTGAATTCTTTTAGAATATTTTGCTGAGTTTACACACCTATAATATTTAAATGATGGAACTTAACAAGAAAAGGGGATACAGGTGAATGTCCATTTTGTATCTGTGTATTCAAAGTGGTTAGGATAGATGTATAGCTGCATTCTCTTAATGAGTAGAGGGATTTGTTCTAATGGTGTTTGCAAACAGGATATCGTGTCCGCATCTTGTACAACAGTTAACCACTAGGAAGAATGTATGCAATGTGTTCATTATTGAAACTGTCCTACCAATTTGGTTTGAAACTGTCTCATTGATATTTGTTTCTCAATAAAGTTATAGAAAAAAGTAAATAAAAACAAACAAACCAACCAACAAACAAACAAACCAAAAACCCAAAACATCAGAGACTGAGGCCGGAGAATGAGCATGAGACATCCTAGGCTAAGTTAGTGAGTTCCTAGCCTGAACTCAACAATACTTTGTCTTGAAAAAGAAAACTTAAATTTACTTTAGATGACTCATATCTAATTGTCAAACTACCTTTATGAAGTTTTCAAGTAAATTAGAGGGACAGCATCATGGAGGGATGACAAAGTTTTGTTAAATGCATTAAAAATTGATAAGCATGTGAAAAAAAAAAAGATTAGCTGGTCGAAACAGACCATGTTTGTTTCTTGTCTGTCCACATGTTCTATTTGCAATCTCAGAATATCAAGTAGTCTAATTTCAACCACTTGATGCAGAGCAGGGTTCAGAAGTCCTTCAGTGATGGCATTGTACTCTACACACTGGAGAATAATAGGGCAAAAATGCCATAAGGGGACCCTTGATAGGATTTTGGAATGATGACAATGTATTGCTTTTTAGCTTCTAATGCGTTATCCCATGTTCTCTCTATGCTCCAAAATCCTTTCCAGTGGGAGTTGAAGAGGTTTCTTTATTCTGTTCTGCCTATATATTCACTTAAAAAGTTTGGTTGAAACTTTTCTTCAACTCTCAGTAAGTAATATTTTTTGCATTGCTTGCTACAACATACCCTTTTATAGGATGAGATGAGGAATATCCAGAAAGATTTGGAAATTGTAAATAAGAAAAGAAATATATGATAAAACAAAAAGAAAGTTGAATGGGATCTAGAGTATATTGGACAATGAAGAAAAAAACAACTGAACTTAGAGACATGTTTAGTACCCATTATGAGGTCAGCAACATTGAGTAAAATAAAAGATTAAGAAAATAATTTAGCATAAACCTGACCATGTGAAACCCCCACTCTTTACCATATATAAAATTAGCATTCTAGGATTAAAGGAGATAAACTGCACCAAAACATTTTTGGAGAATTATTAATTATTTTTGTCATAAAAGAAATCCATTGTGTGTTCAGCAAGTTTCACTAAAAAATAAATACGCAACTAAAAACATACATTATGAATTGTAGAAAACAAGATGTATTAAATGTATATGTAGAAAAGACTTATTACATACCCAGAAACTCTGAGATATATTTAATCTGAAATGTGGAGGTCAGCAAAAAGTGAAAATATCTTGGGAAGTGGTTAGAACAAAAAAACTTGCCAATGTAGATTTCAAATGAAAATGTTCTTTAAATGGGGCAAATTAATGTGATATCAAAGTTAATGTCAAGGAGCTTTCCTCACATTTTTTTCTATGAGCTTTATCGTTTCTGGTTTCATGCTTAAGTCTTTAATATACTTTAAATTGGTTATTGTGTATGGTATAAGATAAAAGATCTGGTTTTATTGTTTTGTGTGCAGATATATGGCCAGCTTCTTCAACTCTATATACTGAACAGATTCTCTTCTCTCAGTTTGAGAATGAATAAACCTCATTAAAACTGTCATTCCAAGTTTTACAACTTGTGTGTTAGTAATAATTGTTATATATCTCAGTGGATTATGGATTGTAGTGAGCCAATGAAAGATCATGACAAACACAACTCCAAGTTCTGCAATAGAAAAACTAGGATGAAGTAAAGATTATGCAAAGAAGATACAATAAACATCTTTTTTTGGCCATTGTCCCAGATTTATTGACATTACAGCATAGCAAAAAGATTCAAACAGCTCCACGTGGTGTTTTGGAATTCATCCTGGTGGTGGCTGTGTGACCCGCAGGTTGGAGAGGTTGCCGAAGGCCAAAAGCTACAGCATTTGCTTAGTGTCAGGATCTACTTCAGTGATTTCCTGATCCAAGGCTGAGACCTCAGGGATGTAATTATCTCTCCTTTCTCTCTCCTCCTCCTGCAACTTGATGGAAATACCTTCCTCAGATGTGTGACATAGCTTGTTGTGGAGCTTCTTGCGGGGATGATGGCGATTTCCTCGTACACATGCTTGTTGGTGTGGAAGTCGTTTCCCAGGCACGTATGGTACTTCTCAATGATGATGCGGGCTGCCTTCTTCACTGTCCTGGTACAAATGCAGCCCATGGTGGTGGGTCCCAGGGAAAGAAGGATACAATAAATATCTTCCTGTGGTTTATCTGTACCCTTCACGGCCCTGTAGACATTGTGCTCAGAATCATCCTGAGGCCTGTGCTTTCCAGCATGGCTTAGAACTGGTATATGGGTTCATGCAATTATATTCATTCCTAGTTAGAAATATGAAGAAACAATTGCCAAGAATTGTGTAGGTGCAAATTAAAGGGATAATGAGATGACAATCAAGTGGAATGCTTTTCCTAACCCATGAAAGAGTACAGCACTGTAGCACTGTTGCTGAGTTACACATTGGATAGTCCTTACGGAAATGGTGTGGTTGACCATAGCAGAGCAATACAATCAACAGGATTTTTTCCGAGCACACACCCTAATCTTGACATGTTCTACTGGGACCATCATCATAGGCTCATAGCTCTGCTTTGTTTTATAGGATTAAACTCCGAAAGACAAATTGAAATATCAAGTATTTAGTACAGTGTCTCACTACACAGCTCAGACTCATAGTGATCCTCCCGTCTCACCCTGCCCAGAGCTGGGATTATAGGCATGCAACACCAGGCCTGGGTTCAGTCAGCACATCCCAGGACAGGGCTGGTGTGGCATGTGAGACCGGTTACCTGGGATTGAGCCCTGGTCCTTGCGCTTGCAGGTGCTTAGTCCTCTGAGCTATCTCACCAGTCAAATATCTCCAACATTTAAAGAAGGATAGAAAGAAAATGGAGAAAACTTTGATGGATCAATTAAATGTATGTTTTTCTACTTTTTAAGAATGTTATCCTTAAATCCTTTATATTAGTATGACAAAACTGCCCTCAGTATTAATGATACTACAAGATAAAGAAAAAAAATATTTCCTTTGATATGTGATAGATCATACTGAATTCCAGAGCAAAAGAAAAGAAAAACTCTAACTTAAGGAATTGTGATCTTATATTTTTGAGATTATTAAATAATACTACAATTTAGATATCCATATCATGAAAGCATGATAAGATATGAAAAGACATAGAGGAAACAACAGACACACAGAGAAACACATTCACTTCAAATTTCATTCACTGATTTAATTAAACATTCTATTTTTATTATGAATAATTTATGTAATTGTTCTAAAACACCGCATAAGAGTCCTGTTATATTTCTGGTGAGCACACTGTCTTGTAGAAGGAACAACAAATGTAACACTGATGTAGAAAGACACACAGCTAATTTAATAAACAAATCATAAACAGCAAGTCATTTGCCTGACCAGATAAAAAATTATTCATTATCTTGAAAACTATTACAAAGATATCATTTCATTCTTAAAAACTTATTCATAAATCATAGAGATTCTGGAAATCTATCACCTTTCTATGACAAAGGGCAGGTGTGGGAACCATGGATCAGGGGAATGTCAATGTGAGGAAATCCAGGCCCTGGGGATATCTCTGTGAAGAGAGCTGACGGTCACTGGTGGCCCCCTGTGGAACGCTAGCGTTTCATATCCTCTGTTCTATTCATAAGGCTGTAATTTTTTATTTAAATGAAACTCACACTTTGCGTTGTAGAACACAGATATTTAGGGAGCCAAAAAAGAACAACCATGTTCCAGCAAAGTCCAGATAGTTAACAGAGTGATCTTTGAAATATATCTTGGGCCAGAAAGGACCATTTTCCCCCAGTCAAGAACATCGTTTACATCTTCTCTGCTCCTCTCCACCACACACCAATGACCAAAGAGTCTCAAGTCTTTTTTTATTTTTGTTTTTTTAAAAAAAGTACAAATTAGAATTAAAATAGAAATAATTACAAGTGATACAGAATTTCAGTTAACAAAGTAATATGAATTTCACAGTGTTTGTTGTAATACATAGTGTTGTCTTCCAAGCAGGAATTATTGCCAGATATATGCATGTAAAGCGAGAAGAAGAAAAAAAGAAATGCATAAGAAACTAAGAAGAGAAAAAGTACAAAGCATTGAAAAAAGGAGACAAAACAAATTAAAGCATTAAACCACTTCTTTCCATAGACCAATAGGAATGCACAGTAGTCGTCCACACCATTCTGCTTGCATACAGAGATACATCTCACTCCCCTCCTCCCTCCCATGTCCTTCTCAAATTAGTAACTCTTTCCTTTAGAATAAGTTCAGCCCCTTTTCCCAGTATATACTGTACCCTTCAGATTTTATTTTTTCCCTTCAGGTTCTCAACTGAGGAAACTATATGATTTTGCACAAGCATGCCTGATTCATTTCACTTAGATGTATGTTCTCTAATTGTATCCATTTATCAACAAAAGACTCAAATTAATCCTGTTTTATAGCTGAATAATACTCCATTGTGTAAAAATAACACATCTTCTTTATCCATTCTACAGTTCATCTGGGCTGTTCCCAGGATTTAGCTATGACAAATTGTGCTGCTATTAATGTAGGTGCACATATATCGATATGATATGAGGTTTTCAGTTCTTCTGGAAAAATACCCAGGAGGGGAATAGCTGGTACAACCACTATGGAACTCAGTGTGGACATTCCTTCAAAAGCTAGGACTTGCCTCAAGTCTTATACTTTTTTTTTAAGTGTATTTGGTACAGGGTCTCACTATGTAGATTGGACTCCTAGTGATCGTCCTGTTTTCAGCACTGTGATAAAAGGCATGCTGCACCACTCCTGGTCTCAGTGGCTGGCTCAGTGGCTGGGGCCAGCACAGCCTGTGGTACTGGGGTTCAAATCCTGGTCCCTACACTTGCCTAACCAGGCACTTAGTCTGCTAAGCTATCTCATGGACCCTCAAATTGTACCTACAATGCACCAGGAATAGTAGCTAATCTTATCTAAGAGCATGTCCAAACTGGACTTTTAATAATATACTACCATATGAAAATGCTTTCATCTGTTCAATAATATCTTGCACAAGCTCGCCAAGACCATAATTATCTGCCTTTGGAATTCTATCTCCATTTATAATTTATTATTTTCAAAGTTGCTATTTAATAAATGTATACCAAAATTCTGACTGCACAACCTTCCACAGAGATCATTTTTGTGAAGCTAACAGCAGAACTAGAGACAGAGTAATTCTTGTTTCTTCCCTTGGTACAATTTTCTAGAAAAAGCATCCAGCTACATATGAAAAAGAACACAGGAGGTCTATCCATAAGGCTATTAATAAGGTAAGAGGCAGTTCATGTGGATAATGTGGAAAATGATGGAGTTTGATTCAAACAAAAAGGACTCACACTGGACATTCTCAAGTGCACAAACATACATATGCATATATACATGTGAATACACATATACACACATACATGTGTGTGTGCACGCCGGATGATGCAGACTTTAAAGAAAGTGTGAGTTGCATTGGGAAAGTGGTGAGTATAGAGCTATATACCAGAGATACATTCATATATCCTACATGTATTATACCACATAGAAACTAAGATTAAGTGGCCAGTGTAAAGTGATATTCAAAGTAGCAAGTTGTTTGGTTGATTTCCACTAAAATTCCTTTGGCTGTTTTGTTCTGACTTACTGGTTTATCCAGGGTCCGGGAGTTCTCAGGAGCAGGCAGCTCAAGTCATGCTCTAGAAGAAGGCAGAGAGAGTAAGCGAAGCATACTCACTTGGATTTGCTTGGTTTTAATGCTATAGATGACAGGGTTCATAAAAGGAGGGAAAAGGAAGTAGACGTAGCTCATTGTGATGTGGACCATGTGAGGAATGTGTTTCCTGAACCTATGAATGAATGTCAGCCCCACCACAGTGATGTAGAAGACCAGGATGCAACAGATGTGGGACACACACGTGTTGAGGGCCTTGACCCTTTCCACTCTAGAAGCAATGCCCATGACTGTCCTCAGAATCAAAACATAGGAGAAAAAGATGACGAAGAAGTCCAGCAGTCCCATTGTAAATACGACCGCCACTGGATAGAGACGATTGAACGTGATGTCGGCACAGGCTAGCTTGATGACATCTTGGTGTAGACAGAATGCGTGGGAGAGCACGTGGGATCGACAGTAGGGAAACCAGTGCAGGCGAATGATTATTGGCATGATTGACAGGCCAGCCCTCGTCAATACTCCCACTGCAATCTTCATGACCCTGGTGTCAGTGAGGATGGAGGTGTATCTTAGGGGTTTGCAGATGGCAATGAAACGGTCATAGGCCATGGCCAGCAAGACTCCTGACTCCATGATAGAGAGGGTGTGGATAAAGTAGGCCTGAGCAAAGCAGGCTGCATGGCCAATCTCCCTGTGATTAGACCACAGAACCCTGAGCACGGTGGGCATTGTGGTCAATGTCACTCCAAGATCTGTAGCTGCCAACATGGCTAAGAAATAGTACATGGGCTCGTGGAGGTTATGGTCTTCTCTAATGAGAAAGAGGAGGGTGCCATTGCCAAGGATTATGGAGA
>NW_004524722.1:5483642-5485036 GCF_000260255.1 Octodon degus | reverse complement strand
TAAAGTATCTTAAGACTAAATTTATTGAGACATCATAAGATTAACACCTGTTACCTTGATCTCTACAATTGCAACAGGTGCTCAATCAATGCCTACCTGGCAAGAGCAAGGGCCTGAGTTCAATCCCCAGTTCCGAAAAAAAAAAAAAAAAAAAATTTTTTTTTTTAATATAAAAAAAAAAAAAAAAATCCATCATTTGAGTCATGAGTGCTGACTTTTCACAGGGCAATAAACCACAAAATCCTCACTCCATGCTTACAGTAAGCAAAATCATCTTTGAAAAAAACATTTGAGGCTAGAAGAGATGATTATTGCTATGCATCTCAGACTCGTTGTGATTTTCATATTTGCAGCCTCCCAAGAACTGGAGTTACAAGTGTGATCCACCATGCCTGTCTGATTTTGGGGCGGCAAGGCTATACAGAGCTAGGAACCCAACCCCAGGTCCTTGCACTTGCAAGGCAGGCGCTTAGACTGCCAAGCTATCTCCCTGGCCCTGAACAGTTAGTCTTCAGATATGGTACTTTGTATGCACCAGGAACATGTGTCTCGTGTCTATGATGCATTTCAAATTAGGCACTGGTTATCTGGATGAGGAATTCTATTTTTAATGTAATTTATTATTATTTAAAATTATTATTTTATTATTAGTTGATAAATGGCTATCAAAATTTTGACTGCCCAGGTTTCTATATATATTATCCCTAGTTAACATTCTAAATTAAAGATAGAGGAAGGTAGATTTCTTCAATTAGTGCATTTTGCTAGGAACAGCAGCTGACTCCATAGGAGGAAGAAAACCACTTACCTACATAAAATAATGTATCTTATTCCTGGTATGTAAGGGGCCTTTTACTCAGACCATAAAACATAATAGGCTTGATTTAAATGTTGGTAACCTGTTGTACAGATCTGAGGACCATATATGTCTGTATGTATTAAAGGTACTAGACCTAACAACAATGTGAGTTACCTCCAAGAAATGGTTACTATCAGAGTTTTCATTGGGAATATGCATTTGTATTGTATGTATGTTTTACTATATAGAAAACAGCAGCACATGGCAAGGTGTAGGGACACTCTAAGTAGGAGATGGTTTCATTATTTTCCATTGGAATATCTTTCCTCAGCTACTCCTGATTATAAAGTGATGAGCTTGGGGGGCTGGGGAGAAGGCTCAGTACAATAAGTTTTTGCTTGGCAAGCCCAAGGGCCTGAGTTCAATCCCCAGTTCCACCAAAAAACAAAAACAAACAAATAAACCCAAAGTGATGAACTTGTCCAGGGCCCAAGAGTGGTTTCTCAGGAGCAGGCAGCTCAAGTCATGCTCTAGAAGAAGGCAGAGAGAGTAAGCGAAGCATACTCACTTGGATTTGCTTGGTTTTAATGCTATA
>NW_004524722.1:5478673-5483542 GCF_000260255.1 Octodon degus | reverse complement strand
TCCCAAATTTTCTGATAAAGGAGATTATGGGGCCAAAGAGGAAAGTGATTGATGATGTAGAGTGTGCCTAAGGAGAATCACATGGAGAGAAAACATTCTCTCAGGCTTTCACAGAGAGCAAATTGGTCAAGCAATGGCCGTTACTCATCCACATGGCTGACACTGACACAGGATGTGCAAACTGGTACAGGATTTTAGGCTAAATCCTGAGGGGATTTGACTGACCCTGTCAGATACAAAAGTTACACTTCTTGTTATATAGGTCTTGCCTTATCTCAGGCTTAACCATCCAACAGGAAAGTATAGTAATGAGGTATGAAAAGTAAAGCCATATTAACATTCTGAGGTATAAAAGGCTCAAGTGAACAACTTCTGACATTGCCTGTCCTACGGATAACCCACTACTATTATTGAGTACTGGACTATATTAGATTATTTGCTGAGTTCATGCACCTATAATATTTAAATTGTGATGGAATACCCTTCTCTGACAAAACTAAACAAAAAAAGGGGATACAAGTGAAGGACCATTTTGCATCTGTGTATACAAAATAGGATAGATATACAGCTACTTTCTCTTAATTTTATGAGAAGAAAGACTTGTAGTAATAGTGTTTGGATAGGATACCATGCTTGCATCTTGTACTATGAATAACCACTACAAAGACAATAATATGCAATGTATTAATTATTGAAATTGACATATTAATCAGTTTTGAAACTGTCTCATTGCTATTTGTTTCTCAACTAAATTAATAAAAAAAGAATTTTAATTGAAAAATAAACTTTTATGGAAATGGATTTTCAGAGAGTAATCTGATGAACAAATCACAAATGGATACTTTGGTAAATTTTTTTCTCACTTCTAAGATTTAGATACTTTTTTATTTTTGAAAGAATACAAAGTGGTTAAAAATAGAAATAATACAAAATTTCATTCAAGAATTCAACAATGACTATTGTATTGGAACATATGCATATCCATTTTTATAACAGCACAATTTGTCATAGCTAAAGCTTGGAAATAACCCCGATGTACATTAATAGAGAAATCGTTAAAAAAATTGTTTTTACATATAGTGCAGTATTACTCAGCTAAAGAGAAGAACAAATGAGACAGTTATAGCTAAATGGATGGACCTTGAAACTATATTCTTAAGTAAAATAAATTATCGTGTATAAATATTGAATTGTCTTTCTGGTCTGAGGACCTGGAAATGTAAGCAAGGATAAAAATGCAGAATAGATTTTGTGAAATAGGAAAAAATTGTTGAAAAGGAAAGGGTAACTGTGGGAAGGAAGGTAAAAGGTGGAAATGAGAAATAAAATAATAAAATTAAGAAGAAAAAAAAATTAAGCCTTGACTACTTTCAATAGACCAGCAAAAATCATTAGTATAATTATGCAAGCTGTCCTGTATACATACATAAATATATATATTTCCCCTCTTTGTCTTTTGTCCTTTTCTTCATCCCAGCTTTTCTTTCTCATCAAACAGATTCTTTCTCTTTCACAGTATCTATTGTACCTTTTAGACTTATTTTCTTTTTCAGGTTCTTACACAAGTGAGACAATACAATCTTTGTACATGCGGGTCTGATTTGTTTCACATATTAATACAGTCTTTAGTTGAATCCATTTGCCTATAAAAGCTTTGAGTTTATCTTTATTTATAGCTGAGTAATACACCATTATGTAATATATCACATCATTTTTATCCATTCCTCAGTTGTTGGGCATTTGGGTTGTTTCTAAGACGTAGCTATGACAAATTGCGCTGCTATAAACATGGGCGCACATTAAGTCACTGTGGTATGATGTTTTTAGTTCACTTGGAAAAAAATATTAGGAGGAGAATAGATGGCTTGGATAGGCCTTCCAATCCTAGCTTTTTGAGGAATCTCCACACTGATTACCATAGTGGCTATATGTGTCTTCACTCCATCCAACAGTGGGGAAGGATTCCTTTTTCCCCACAGCCTCTCCAGCATCTGTTATTGGTTGACTTCTTGATGATAACCATTCTTTCTGGGGTGAGATGGATCTCAGTGTTGTTTTAATTTGCATCTCTCACATGACCAATGATGTTGAACATTTTTTCATATATTTATTTGCCATTTATATTTCTTCATTTGTGAAGTGTATATTCATCACAAATGCCCATTTTTGCATTGGGTTTATGAATTTGGGAAGCCTGAGTTTTTTACAATTCTATGTATGTTCTAGACAGAAGTCTTTTGTCAGAGGGACAGTCAGGTATAATTTTTCCCAATTCACAGGTTTCCTTTTTACTCTGTTGGTGATTTATTTTAATATGTGACACTTTTCAAAAAGATGGGATCCCAATTTTTCATTCTTTGAAGTATTTCCAATGCATTTTGTTCTTTTGTGCGTGAGCTCTCTATCTGTCCCTCTGTTTTTAAGATTAGAATAGAGGGGCCAGGGAGATGGCTCAGTGGAGTAAGCGCTTCCTTCCCTGGCAAGCGCAAGGGCCTGAGCCTGAGTTCAATCCCCGGTTCTGAAAAAAAAAAAATAAATAAATAAATAAATAAATAAATAAATAAATAAAAGATTAGAATAGAAATATTCTTGACAATTCAAGATTTTTCAAAATTATTTTAAAGGCTTAAGTCTTTTGCCTTTCTGTATGTGTTTTAGGATAAGCCTATGAAATTACGTTTACATTTTGATAGAAACTGGATAAAACCTTTAGATACTTTCCAGGAAAACTGTATCTGTTGTATTCTTCCAATTTATAATCATGGAGCATATTTTAATATTTCCCATTCAAATCTATATTTATAAAGTTTGTTCCTATACATGCACTTAGGTATGAATGAGGTTAAGTAAACTTTTTGTAGTTACATAGCTAGTGTACTGTGTTTAAGTGATGTAAAGCAGTACCACAAACTGCATGGGTGAAATGGTGAAAACTTACTTTCTCCTAGTTCTAGAAACTAAAAGCTCCGGATCAGTGTGTTCCAGCACTGATTCCTCCCTAAGGTTTTCTCTTAGGGGGGCTGTTTTCTTGCAGGGGGCTGTCTTCTTCCATCTTCCACAGTCTTCCTTCCACACCTCTGCCCAAATGTCCTTTTCCCAGAAGTACTCCAGTCACATTCACTGAGGGCCTGACTCTCCCCCCTATACCCTGGATTTGACTTAGTAACCTCTGTAATGACTTTATCTCTAAGAACAGTCACATTACAAGGCACTGAGCTCTAGAATTTCATCGTATTCACATGTTTTTGGTGGAGACACAACTCAGCCCACAAGAGTTAGTGGTTATTTGATGATCCCAAAAAGAATTGGTGTGTCCCTGTTTACATGCCAAAAATAATTTAATCATAACAAAGTATAATGACAGTGTAGCATTTCTTCAGCAACAGAAAATTTGTGTTGTTTCTATGTGTTTGTTTTTCTCTAAAACCAGTGGCAGGGTCTTGCAAGGGATTAAGATGACATTCAAAATATTATCATCTTTTGGACTAAAGTGATGAATTGCAGTTGACTGAAGGACTATTTTATAAGTATATTTGTTGTATCTAAGAAAAGAAAAAATTCTGGAAGATGAGTGAGGACTTAGTTATGCTTCGAAATTGTGGTTTTGTGTTGTATATTTGTGTAAGGTAGCTCCATCTTACAATGTCGACTGTATGTGACTTTCAGTCTTCAAGTTGATCTTGAGATATCCCAAGTGAAAAGTATAATTGGAATTTAAATGGCTCTTGGGCCCAAAACAAGTATAAGTTTCTCTTGAGAGCAATGTGGAAATTAAAATTTAAATCAAGATCTAGAGTAAACAGCCTCCCTGAGCTGATGGAAGGGTCTTCTGGGAATATAAACATAAAGAAGTTTGATTCTGAAAACAAAATAGCATCTTTGACTCCATTAGTCTCCTACCTTATTTGTAGAAGATGATTTGAGAGGTTGGGGAGATTATATAGTGTTTCAACTTATTCCTAGGAGGGGTAAAAACCGATAATCTTTAGATTCCAAGTGGCTCTTAAGGAGAAGTGAAGTGATTTCTTCATTAATAACCTTTGCAGGGTACTTTAGCAGGCTTTCAGCAGCAACCATGTGAGCTGAATTTCAGAAAGGACATAATAATCCTACTCCTTACACCACCACCAAAGCCAGGGTTCAAGTGAGTATTGGAAAGTACTCAGCATATTTAGAAGGAGGAGACTAGTAGACTCCACTACCAGATGTTCATAGAGAGACAGGGAGAAGAAGAAAAAGATCTCAGCCCACAGCTTGGCTTTGTGTACAGATCTCAACCTGAAGTTGATATCATTGGGTAATAGTGCTGGCCATGAACATCTAAGTCCTTTAGTGCCTGGTGAGAGGAATATGATAGAGCCTCTCATTTGTTATCCTGCTGTCTAAAAGATGAATAGAGAGGCACCACCTAGTCTATCAAGACTTCTTTTCCCCTAATAATGTAGAGAAGTGTTCTTGTATAAACAGCAGGTCCCTTGATTTTTCATGAATTCACTTACACAATCTTCTTCTTGGTACCATTCTCCATCTTTGTGACCTCTTCCTGTTATATGTTCTTTCCTCACCTTCTGTCTCTTCTCACTTTGTCTTTGTTCTTAGAAACACAAAGCAGGTCCTCACTGAGGTCACATGCATTTTCCATAGAGTGGGTAAGTTTTCTGATCTCTAATGCAATTGTATTATAAGGTATCTCTGAGTACTATTCTCAGGAAGAGGCAAAATCTCCCCAAAGATTATTTTCAGAATACAATGAACTCTTTCTAGTCAGTTCCTGTGGTGACCTGTTACTGGTTGTGACATACACTTCTACAAGAGGAAATTCTTTTTTTTTTTTTTTTTTTTTTTTTTTTTTTTTTTTTTTTTTTTTTT
>NW_004524722.1:5472195-5478573 GCF_000260255.1 Octodon degus | reverse complement strand
TTCTCAGGAGCAGGCAGCTCAAGTCATGCTCTAGAAGAAGGCAGAGAGAGTAAGCGAAGCATACTCACTTGGATTTGCTTGGTTTTAATGCTATAGATGACAGGGTTCATAAAAGGAGGGAAAAGGAAGTAGACGTAGCTCATTGTGATGTGGACCATGTGAGGAATGTGTTTCCTGAACCTATGAATGAATGTCAGCCCCACCACAGTGATGTAGAAGACCAGGATGCAACAGATGTGGGACACACACGTGTTGAGGGCCTTGACCCTTTCCACTCTAGAAGCAATGCCCATGACTGTCCTCAGAATCAAAACATAGGAGAAAAAGATGACGAAGAAGTCCAGCAGTCCCATTGTAAATACGACCGCCACTGGATAGAGACGATTGAACGTGATGTCGGCACAGGCTAGCTTGATGACATCTTGGTGTAGACAGAATGCGTGGGAGAGCACGTGGGATCGACAGTAGGGAAACCAGTGCAGGCGAATGATTATTGGCATGATTGACAGGCCAGCCCTCGTCAATACTCCCACTGCAATCTTCATGACCCTGGTGTCAGTGAGGATGGAGGTGTATCTTAGGGGTTTGCAGATGGCAATGAAACGGTCATAGGCCATGGCCAGCAAGACCCCTGACTCCACGATAGAGAGGGTGTGGATAAAGTAGGCCTGAGCAAAGCAGGCTGCATGGCCAATCTCCCTGTGATTAGACCACAGAACCCTGAGCACGGTGGGCATTGTGGTCAATGTCACTCCAAGATCTGTAGCTGCCAACATGGCTAAGAAATAGTACATGGGCTCGTGGAGGTTATGGTCTTCTCTAATGAGAAAGAGGAGGGTGCCATTGCCAAGGATTATGGAGACGTAGGCCGCCAACAGGAGGAGGGATATCCAGTGATATGACTCCTCCATGCTTGGGAATCCAGTAAGTAGGAATGAAGTGGTAGTGGTGTTGAGCCACATTGCTAGTGTTGCAAGGAAGAAATAATATATTCAGGTGATGCAGTAGTTGTTCTGAAGCAGCCTTGTGGGAATATTATCTGCATGTAGGACGTTAACTAGGTCTGCCTCCAGCAATAACAGTGGCATTAATTTAGTCATTTCCTAAAGATTAAAAGGTATAAAAAAAGGATATATAAGGAACAGTTGGGCATAACATGCAGAATATACTCTATATAATTTAATTGAGGATAAGTAGATAGAGATCAACATGTCCATAGCAAACTTTGTAGACATGTTTTAAGTCTGAGAATTCAGTAAAATATGATAAAACTTCATTTCAATAATGGCAAAATTATGTTGGAACTTACTGTTTATTTTCATGATGCTCCTTGATGCGACTGGTAGAGTACAAGGTAGCTGAAAATGTTTCCAGGATAATTCCTAGATATAGAATATCAGTAGCAAAGAGATTCAAACAGTTTTGGAAGAGCAGGTATAATATCTTAATGCAAAATAATTAAACACATAATTTAAATTGATAAATACATTTAAAAGACAAGTATGTTCAGAGATTGACCTCTGTTCAATATGTTTAGAAAAAAAGTTCAGTTGAGTTAAATATCTAGAGACTTTGACATGCTACAAAATGGCATAAGACTTTGAGCTATGCAGCCCCCAAAACGTAAATCTCTATTACACAGCATTGTCAGAGCCTGGTTTTGATGCATTGATTTAAAAACATATTAAACTTTCTAACATAGATACAAAGGTGAACAATGAAAATAATTTTATGAGAAGCACTTGAAGGCAGTATTTGATAATACCACTAGACCAAGTACTACTGCACATCATCTATTCGAGAAAATAAAAATACAATTGGATCATTTAGATAAGCTCAAAGAAGACAGATTTTAGAATCTTCAGACCCTAAAAGATATTGAACAACTAAGAAGACTGAATCTTATTAGCATTTAGTGAAATAATCTGTGTAGGCTGGAAAGGCCTGGGAATTAATAAAATGTGTGTTGGTGACACTAACCAGAGGAAAGAGGGCCACCTTCTATCCAGACTGTTATGAACTGTCCACCTCACATGCATAGCACAAACTCCTCTTCTTGCTGAAGAAAAATATCTGCAAGTTACTGCACTTCACTATTCAGAAGAACTCTGTTGAAATTGCAGTTCTGCTACTTTCTAAAAATGGTGAACACAGAAAAGTAAATTATTCTTGGCATTCCTGTTTTTACCTGCAAACGTACTAGTGATTTTTGCCTTACATAACCATGGATTTGACACAGATATGCTGAAGAGGAGGCTGAGGAAAGAACAGAAACGCCGAAGAGGAGATGTTTCATCGAGACAAAAGTCATCTCTGTGTCGGAGTTTTTGTTGTTGTTAGAGATCGCAGTGGATATCACTCAGGATAATTCACCCTGAGGTGTGTCCAATGATCCAGCGTGCTTATAGAGGCTCTGAAACAGAAATAGAATGATGATTCAGTTGTGATAATGCTGTATCTGGGTGACAAAAGGAACCACTAGGAGAGGAGTGAGTGCGAGAACTTCTGACATAGCTGAAAAAGACAGTGGAGCTGTAGCCTTTAGATGGAAGGAGGTAAGGGGGAAACATACTGGTTCTTCGAGGATGTGAAAAGGTTGGATCACTAACTCCTGCCCGTGTATGTATGGCTCAGAAAATACTCTGATTCTATGAGGAGAAAGAAGCCATAGTGGCAAATGTACATTGTATACATCTGACCTGACTAATGTGATATTCTGAAACAGGAATCCATTGTAAAATGACTACCATCATCATGGTAATTTTATATCCATCATCTCAGAAGGTTATTTTTTTGGAGTGAAGAGTTCCTCTTTAAAAATTTCAAATATACCTTAACAGTGCTAGGATGACATAATGCAAATCATTCATCTAGGTAATTGAGTTCTATTAATACCAAATAAAGCTGCAGCAAATTAATAGTGAGGGGTAAAAAGAAATAGGAAAGGCCAGACAAAAGGGGAAGACAACAGTGGGTAGCAGCTTTAATGAACAAATCGTTGTGGGGCTTCCATCATGTGTCAGTGTAGTGGAATATTGTCCACACTTCATTTCTTTTATAGAATCCATATAACTTATTCCTGCCATTTTATAAATCCATAGTGATTAGACACAAAGGTGATCTGTGACTAGCATTCCAGAGTCTTTTTTTTTTTGGCAGAACCGGGGATTGAACTCAGGTTCTTGTGCTTGCCAGGGAAGCGCTTATTCCACTGAGCCATCTCCTCAGCCCCGAAAATTTATTTTTATTTTTTTTGCAGAAGCAGGGATTGAACTCAAGCCCTTGTGCTTGCCAGGGAAGCACTTATTCCACTGATCCATCTCTCTGGCCCCCCAGAGTCTTTTTTAATCCAAGAAGACTATAGTCACAGCTGAAATTTTTAATGCAGTCTAAATTTCTGCCTCTTCTGTTTTCATACTGAAAAACCAAATGTTTTGGCTGCTTGGCCCAGAGCTGCGTTTGTGATATGTGTGGTTATCTGCGAGCTCTGAAGAGTTAAAACTCTGATCTTTGCCCAGTGCTTGGAGCTTCTTCGGCAGGGCAGTGTAGCATTAGTCACCAGAGGCTAATTCCCAAAGGCCCCCACTCGGCTACACATTCTGAGGACTCACAGCACGGTCAGGTGAGATGTTCACCTTTTCCATAGTCTCTCAACCTCATTTCCTCTGCTTTCCTGGCACTCTCATCTCTATCACAAGCTCACAATGCCTCCTCCGTTTTCATCTCCAAGGCTTTGTTCCATGCCCCTCCACAGGATCAGACAAATCTGTGACTCCCACAGCCATTTCTCTAGATGGCTGTCAGTGGTTCCATCCTTGATGGTTGGCACAGTGTTTACCACATGATTTGTATGTTTCCTGAGATGCAGTGAGGAGTTTGCTCATACAAACTCATTTGCTTCCTGCCCTACCTCCCTTTCTTTAAGCTCGTTCTGAAATTATCAAAACACACATTGAAACGTACACACTCCCTGCTAGGCGATTCACTCTGAGGTATAAATGTGAATCTGTAGAACTAGGGAAGGCACTGAGGCTTCTTATAATAGATACGGGGCCAGGGATAGAGCTCACCTGCATGAGTACCTGCATGGCAAGTGCAAGATCCTGACTTTGACTCCTGGTAGAAAGCAAAACAAATCATCAACAACAAAACAATTTCTGGGTCCCTTATAAAGGATATGGAAAGAAAGCCTCTACTTTATTTATGGTTCTAGAAATACTATATGCCTGTTTGCTGCTGTGAATTTTTTGAGGTGCTGATGCCACACACTTATATGAACTACTCACCTTGATCTAGAGACACATACAACCCAGGCTTCATCCAAGCTCACATCTGAATAACCTTATCGGTCTCATGATCAGTTAGTGGCCTTCCTATAGAAAGTCTGTGAACCTCTACAATGTCTGAGCCATTTGAAAAGATTAAACTCTAGAAGCTTATCTAGAAATCCAGGGAGCTCCTATTCATGAGAGAAATCAGCAGACTGGAGCGCTCATCAAAATGTTTAACGTTCAGTCAAGAAGAGAGAAGGAAAGAAAACACACAATCTCATCTCCACCTCCCTGCTTGTTCCCATGTGCTTATCTGCCTCATGTGTTCCTGAATCTATTCTTAATCTTATTTTAGTCTTAAGAAGACCCAGTCCTGAGAGAAGTCATCTATGAGAGATTTCAGAGTGTCTGTAACATCCATGACTATTACCCGCATTTCTCTTGTTGAGAAATTTGCTATCTATTCCCTACCTTGCTCTGCACTAGTGCCTGCAGGGGCACATCAGAAAAAAACTTATGCTATAACTTCACTCACCTTAAATTGTGTTCTTCTCCATTATCCATTGCCATGGTCATGAATTTTGGGTCTTTAGCCTTAAGAAAGGCTCAATATAACACAATCTTTTAAGAATCTGCAAAAAACCTGGGTGGTGGGACTATTTATTTGAGAATCAGCTCCCAAGGTACAATTCTGAAATAGGCCACTCATTGCTCCCCCTTGCCTAAACCCTCCTCCCCCTGACTCCATTGCTGCTTATTTTCACTCTGTGCCTCGGGAGTTTAGAAATTTTAGCTGCAGTCCCCAAAGTCTATGCCTCAGCTTTGGCTTCAGCACTGTTGCCAGCACAGTGATTTATATCTACAAGACATGGAAGCAACAATAGGTCAGTTAGTGGACTGAGCTGTAGCAAAATTCTTGGGGGAGTCCTTTCCTCAGGGGTCATTAAGAAATTGTATTCTTCATTCTTAACATAAGGGATATGTGAAAATTGGAGGAGAGCAGGGCATCAGATTTATCTCACAACAATTTTTATCCCCTGCTAAATAAATGCATGACTGTGAGCTCAGAGCCCTGACTCATATCATTCAGTTTTGGGAAAGGAGAACTACCATTTCCAGTCCATGGATCCCCCTTTTCCTCTTCTGTACATTCTCCCTTCTCATTTCCTCCAGCCACATCAAGACAAGACAGGAGCCAGAGACATTTCTCAATTAAGCTGTGCGTAAGATATAAAGGACAGAAATCATAGTGCCAATGGCCTAGAGCTCGTTTTACTTACTCTTCCATTTACCTTCATAGATAACTTACAACTTAGCTATGTGTAAGAAGAGCTTGAGTGATAGAACTTGAGTACTTTGTAGCTCTGGTTGTTGCTGTGCCACTTTGGTAAAGTTTATTTGACCTAATTTTGCCTCATGGTCTTAATAATGTGTGTAGCAAATGCCAGCGCAACATGTTGCTACGTTAATGTGTAGGACACTTAGAATAGTGCTCATCATTTAGTAAATAATTAATGTGAACTATAGCTTCATTTATCATAATCAATTTTATTTTACTTATTTGTGTTCCTTAATATTATCCCTCATGTCACAGAAAGCAAGTTGAGAAATAGACTTCCTCTTTTAAGATTTAATAATGCATAGACAGCCAATATTAAATCATGGAATCAATGTCATCTTTGCCAAATTTGTCCTGGAAATAGATGATGGCACAATTTAATGATATTTTCTGGCTAATAGAATTTTGTATTTTTAGATCCAAATTTATTTTTCAAAAGAATTAGTCTTCCTAACAATGACCTTTTCTTTTATTGTATACTGCATGTTAGTAACTGATATGCACGTAAAGGATATGCAGAGAAACACAAAAACACATCCCTCCATCATTGTGCAAAGTAGATGTAAATTAATTCAAACATAAATATAATTTATTAAATTTAATTATTGATACAATGAAGACAAATAGTATTGAGGAAGTGTATTAAAGATTTATCAGAATGTCATTCAATAAGAATTTTTTATTTATTAAAACTTTTATGGAGACCCAGTCCTAGCCCAGGCCGGATGACATGGTATTTTACTTGGAAGACCCAAAAAACTCCACCAA
>NW_004524722.1:5470571-5472095 GCF_000260255.1 Octodon degus | reverse complement strand
CGCAGATGTTTATGGATGGATACAAGTGAGATGCACACGCATAAGTGGGATTTTATTTACCATAAAGACAATGAAATTCCATCACTTGTAGCAATGGGAAAATTTTAAATGAGATAAGTCAGACACAAAAAAAACAAACACCAAACATTTTACTTAAATGCAGGAGCTGACAAATTGTAGCTTGTACAAGTAGGAAGCAGAACAATGGTTTCTAGAGGGGAGGAAAGGACATGAACAAATGCTAATAAGTACAAAGCACAGCTGTGTAGAAAGAATGAGTTTTAATGATCTGTAATACAGCAGGTATCAATGGTGGGTAGCATTCAATTGAGTATTATACAAGGGATGATAGAGAAAATTTCAGATGTTCTCAAAACAAATGATCATGTCTAAGGGGATGTATATACCAACTGACCTGGGCTGATAGTATCATTTGTAAAAAACACAATGTAGACAGGTACTGAAATATAACACTAGAGCCCACAATGAACATGCATTTATTTTGCAAGAAAATCAAGTATATTTTCAAAACGTTAATAAGTAATACTAATAACACAACCGTTGTGATAACACTGTGTCCAAGGAACTATTAATACAGCAACTCATTTAATAGTCATAACAATTTGTAAGCCGGGTACTATTATACTACCCTTTCCAAAGTAGGAGGTAATGAACCAATGTCTCCTGATCAAATGGCTAATAAAAAGCAAAATGGAGAGATCAATGTGACCTATTTGGGTCCTGAATAAATAATTATTATAAATTAATAATTTATGACAAGTGACTTGTTCTAAAATGAGATATGGTTTGGGAAAAACAAGTCTAGATCAGTCAAGAAGTATGGAATGTGGTATTTTTGAGCAGTCTTTGTCTTATATTTGAAGTTTAAGTGTAGTGAAGAATGGACTCATCTGCCTGTGGCTTTGCAATAAATATTCCTGTGGTTGTAGACATGTAGTCACACTAATCACTATAACAGTGATGACAGGAGCAGCGCCAGGTATTCAAGTATTGCATCATTCCACAATTTCCAGCAGCTCTTGCGATCAATTTGGCCAGGTATTTGGTTTTGAGAAAAGGAATGAAGAGATAATAATGTGCTTATGGACAAAGTGTGGCAGTGTCTTATCATTCTCTCCCTTTCTCCATGTAGCAAGAGATAAGAACCGCAGGATGGTGCAGTCAGATGCTGGAAACTTCCTGGATTTCTACAGCACTGCTTGGAAAGGAGCACAGGAAAGCCACTGACCATCAGCATCCAAATTTGACTAAGTGCAGACACAAATTGCATGTGAGCTGCTTTTATTAATAAAGAAAACCATGTTTCTAATGTACTTATTTTCAGTTTATATATTTTACTTTCACATTAGTCTACTGAATGCCTTTTTTTTTTTAAAACTCCTTTCTTAACACTTTATTGCCAGTGAACAGTTTTAAATGACTTAAAAAAAACCTCAAAGCTATCTGAGTTACTTTTTTGATTTTTGAAGTACACAAAAATTCTCCACTATAATATCTGTATGT
>NW_004524722.1:5464624-5470471 GCF_000260255.1 Octodon degus | reverse complement strand
TGCCAACATGGCTAAGAAATAGTACATGGGCTCGTGGAGGTTATGGTCTTCTCTAATGAGAAAGAGGAGGGTGCCATTGCCAAGGATTATGGAGATGTAGGCTGCCAACAGGAGGAGGGAGATCCAGTGGTGAGCCCTCTCCAAACCCAGGAAGCCAGAAAGCAGGAATGGGGAGGTCGTGTTGTTGAGCCATCTGGCAAGCATTGCAAAGAGGAAAATAGTCTCCTCAGATGGAAATTAGTTCCTTAGAAGTGGCTTCTTGAGAATGTCTTGTGTTCTAATGTGTGACTTGTTTTGACTTCCAGCAATATCAGAGGTGATAATTCAGTCTTTGGAAGTTTGAAGGCATCAAAGAATGTGTGTACATTGAACAATCTTAATGACTTAATCTCTGTGAGATACTGGAGCATCTGCTAGCAATACCAGGAATGTATAGACTATGTTGATGTTCTTTTAAGTACTATAATTCAGAAAAATAAAAGAAAAAGCGTACATAACTCAACCATGTCATGATAGTGTTGAAACCTACACAGCACTTTCCACAGTGTTTATTACTGGTGGTGCTCTGGGTGGATATAAATGTTTTCCAGATATTTCCCAATGCTGTAACCTAGAAGATAATGATTCTAAGCAACATTGCAAGAGCTAGTAGACACATCTTGTTGCAAACCAATAAATATAAAGAAAGAATAGTGTACATAAGCAAGTAAACTTATTTTAGCTTGAAGGAAAATTAAGTTAATATGTTTAGAGATTTTTGAGAGCTAATAAATATAGACTTATGTGTGTGTGATTCAAAAAATATACTTCTCTGTGGTTCAGAATTTTAAAAGACTCTATTCATGCACTATTTAAAAATTGTTAGTAGTTGCCAATATAGATATAGGTTGTGCAATAAGGAAATTTTATGATAATTGTTTGAAGGCACTATTGAGAGTAACACCAAAGAACTTTTGAATATTATGATACAATTGGAAAAGCAAAACAAATATTCAGAATGGCAAATAGTCAATCAGTACTTTTAGAACTAAAAATAAGATATCTTTCTATGTACTTTATAGAGACCCACTAGCCCTTTCCAGATTCTGAAGATTCACAGCTGTATCTACCTTCAGAATGAATCTACCACTAACTCAAGTCTAGCAGATAGAGTATGTGTTTTAATGATCAGAGAACCCACTTACAGACAGGGTTGTAAAACAGTCAGAGAATAAGTCTGTTTATGTAGGCAAGCAGGCAATGCCTCTCAGAATGAGCATAGCCTATGTGCTTGGTATATATGGCCACAAGCAAGGATTCAGCATTCTTGAAGGCAGGAAGATAAATAGACACATGGGAAGTAGATTAGATATGTCCACAAAAGGAGGGCTAGGACAAAGAGTAGGAGATAAAAATTGAAGGAATGATTACATGCTTGTGATGAGACAGTGTGTCAAAGAAAATAAATGAACCAAAAGAAAAGTGAGAAAATATATGTATGAGGAAAGATCCAGGGAGTCCCCTTTTATTATTTTTTTAATTATTATTATTATTTTGCAGTACCAGGGATCGAACTCAGGACCTTGCACTTGCCAGGCAGGCGTTTACGCCACTGAACTATATCCCCAGCCCCGGGAGTCTCCCTTTATGTCTGCATGGAATCCTCTGTGTTTCTGGCACAGTGAGACTGTGGCCATCAACTTTTTTCCCTTATCTAGAAGGACACACAGCCCTGATGCCATCGAGACTTAGGTTTGACTTGCCTTCCTGTGTGGTATTCAGGTGGTAGGGACTTTCTCCAGGAACTTTTTGAATCTTTGAAAATGGCAGGGTATGCTTTGGAAGCTAATCTGTGCTTGGACCTTATCTAGAATTCTAGGAAATCAACTTTCATGGAGGAAGTCAGAGGGCTGGAGTGAAGGTCAAAACAGTTTAAAGTTCACAAAGTGGGAGACAAAAGAGTAGAAATGCCAAAGTCCTCTTTCCAGCTTCCACTTTGCCCCCTTGCTCCTCTGGTGTTCCAGAATTTGTCCCTGGCTCTATTTTGTGCTCTAAAGCATGAGCCCTTTAAGCAAGGCAGGTTTTGGAGATGCTCGAGTCTTCAGAACCCATGAGCATTATTCAGCTACTTTTTGCAGGTTGTGCTATTACTTTTCTCTTGTGGAGAGACCAGCTACCAATTCCCTGCTTGGTTCTGTCTGGGCTCCTGGAGGGAAATGTCAGAAAATCTTCATTATATATCCCCACTGACCTGAAATTTTCTCTCTTCCATCTTTCCTTGATATTTCCATATTAACTTCAGATCTTTCGCCTTGTGAAGGATTTGGTCGCAGCAGTCTTCAGAGTCTGAAAATTCAGCATAGCTGTTATGAGCCTTTTTATAAAGGATTCCTCCAAAGGCCAGTCCCAATTTAGGCCATTATTGCTAGTCATTTTCTGTCCTTCCTCACTCTCTCCTTTTGTTCCACGGTCATGGTCCATACCCATCATCATTTTTTCCCCCTCGTTTGCTTACTGAGCCTTGGGGATTTCAAGATTTTTACAGCAGTCTCCCAAGTGTCTGCTTTTAACTTGAGACCCAATGCTGGAATAACAAATTATATCTATCAAGATGTGGAAGCAAAACAAGATCTATTAGTGATGTGGACTGGTGCAGAATTCTTAGAATAAAACTTTCTTCAGATAGTTTTAAGGAGGTCTAATTGCTCATCCTTTTTAAAAAATTATTTTATTTTATCTTGAAGAGTAAAAAGAAAAGCAAGTCTGCAAGGGTTCGATCCCCAGGCCTGCTGTTCTGGCCCCGCCCCCAGGGCACACTGAGACTACAATTGAGACTGGGCATGGTGGCTCATGTCTGTAATTCCAGCTCTTGGGAGGCTGTAAACAGGTGGATCACTACAAGTCTGATCTACACAGTGAGATTCTGTACACCCTGTCCTAAATACAAGAAAATAAATTAAGAAAAAAAAACAAAACAAAGATAAAAACAAAGATAAAAACAGGGTAACATACAACAAACTGTGCTGCTATAAACATGGGTGCACATACATCACTATGGTATGGTGTTTTCAGTTCTTTTGTGAAAATACCCAGAAAGAGAATAGCTGGATTGAATGGGATTTCCAATGATATTTTTTGAGGAGGTTCCACACTAATTTCCACAGTGGTTGTATCAGCCTTTATTTCCACCTACAGTGGACAAGTGCTCCTTTTCCCCCACAGCCTCTTCAGCATTTTTTATTAGTTGATTTCCTTGATAGGCATTCTTTCTGGGGTGAGATGGTATCTCAATGTTGTTTTAATTTGCATTTCTCTAATGGCCAGTGCTGTGCAAAATTTTTTCATGTATTTATTTGCCACTTGTATTTCTTCCTCTGAGAAGTGTGTATGCATCTCAGTTGCCCAATGCATTCTACACAGTGGAGCAGCACATGTCTTGCCACCAGCTCCTCCACTGATGTGTCATCCATCAGAGGGGTGTGCCACTATCGTGTAGTTCTTCTGTGATATAAATTTTCTAGCTTTTATACAATACTCTGCTTAATGCCCAGGCAGAACCATTCACTCCTAACGTACTTGTGAACCTTGTCTCTTCATCTTACTTTTAAAATCTACGTCTTGCATTCTTTTTCTTCTCATAAAAACCACATTTTCAGCATAAACATGACACACATTAGCTCAGAGTGAGAGTCTTAGTTACTTTTCTCTCATTGCTGAGACAAAGTACCTAAAGCCTCAAATTAAGGTGCTGAGTTACTTAGTTAAACTTACATACTTCTCAAGTTGACACAATGTATCAAGCATCACAGTAAGTATCAAAATCCTCATGAAGAATTTCTCTAAATCCTTGATAAGAGATTCCTATCCTCTCTGGTTCCTACAAATGAATACTCAGCATAAGATCCAGACCTAGGACAAGCAGCACAGGCACCTACAGAGTGGCTTCAAGAAAGCACTCACTAAGGGCTGGTGAGTTAGCTCAGTGGACTGAGTGCCTGCTTAGGCAAGTGGGATTCAGTCCCCAGTATCACATGTCATGCCGGCCCCACCCCTAGGACACACTGAGCTGGCTACAGAGTCCGAGCAAGCGTGGTGGTGCATGCCTGTAATCCCAGCACTGGGAAGGCTGAAAACAGGAGGATCACTATGAGTCCAAGCTGTGTAGGGAGACTGTGTACCAAATACATTAAATAAATAAATCAACAAATAAAAGCACTCACTCTCAAGTCATCACGTAAGGGTGAGATAGTCAACCGCAGGAGCTGAAAGTGAACATCCTCTTAGACTTGCACTGTAGGCACCTAATAATGCTCAAGCCGACACCAACTTTACGTTACCTCTTATGTATGCGCAAGAGTCCCATACGTACTAAAGATACAGAAGAATGAAGAAAGGACCTTAGGTGCTCACACACTTCTTGGAGAGACAGAGTGGTGTGCTGCTCATTGTAACACAATGCTATAAATGCTTTCAGAGAAACAAGCAATTCAATCAGGCATGCAGGCTTGGAAAAGATTTGTTGGAGGTGTAACCTGGTTACTTAATCTATGATTTAGGATCAAGTTAACCATCAAAATAAGTGTGAGAGACAAAGTCTTCTCAGATGAAAATTGGCCATTGGGTAGATTTCCAGTGATGAACTAGGACCTGTGGCTTTCACTCACTAGAGCGACCTAGGTAGAAAAAGGCTCACCTCTGTGGATGAGAATGATCCATCTGAGAGGTTCCTCACCACACATCCTCTGAGTCTGCTTTTTGGACGTTCTTCTGGGATCATTTCAGCCCCACACTCTCCTCTATTTTTTAGGACACAGGTCCACAGAGAGAAACTTAAACACAGAGACTTCGTTTTTTATAAGCATTTCCTCTTTGCTCTTTATTGTGTTTTATTGATATAAAGAGAGACATCAAGGAAAGGGAAACTTTTTCCTTTTTGAGGGGACAATTGAATGTATCCATTTATAGACCTTATAGCAAAAAATTATAACCCTAATGACCTTTATATTAGTTTCTAATGTTCATCTGAGGATTGTTAGAACTACAGGGAAATTAAGCAATAATCTCTTTGATGTGGGATGAACCCTCATGAATTCAAGATTGGGAAAGACAATGAAATCTAATTTTATTAGTCATATATTTCTGAGGTTATTAAATGGTACTACAATCCAGTTTGTTTACATCTTGATGACATTATAAAACACAATTAAAAAGAACTAATGGAAACTTATGAATCATTTTACATTTTATCCATAAATTTAAAACTTATCCATACATTTAATCAAAATTACATTTTGTTAAAAATAATCTATGTGGTATTTTATGAAATTATTGTTGTCTTTATGTTTTATGGGAACATACTCCAGATGCCATGAAAGAACAAGCACAAATTTTACATTTCATAGAGACAGACACTCAGATAACTGGAATAAAGAAAGCAAGAACCGAAACTAAAGAAAACTGAGAATTGACTGATCAAGTAGGATTTATTTTCCTGGAAACTGTTCCAAAGGTTTCATTTTTGTTTTCTCTAAAGTGCTCATAAATTGGAACTGTCGAAAATTATCACCTTTCTATGGCAAAGGGAAGATGTGGCAACACAGGTATTTTCAGTGTCAGTATGACAGTGCCACTTTGGAGACACAGTGCAGCTACACAGAGGGAGGTAATTTGTCCCTGGGTGGCCTCCTGTATCACCCTAGCACTTTGCACCTTATATTGTGCTCATAAGGATATTTTTATGCATTAGAATCCATCATTTGAATATAATCTAATTTTTAAATGTTTTTTATCATATTATGTAGGGACTTAAAGTTCAACATATCAATACTTGATGAAAAATACCTGTTCCTTATTATGCCTAAGATGTTT
>NW_004524722.1:5457164-5464524 GCF_000260255.1 Octodon degus | reverse complement strand
TTTTTTGTTTTCTTCTGTATTTAGGACAGGGTCTTCAAGGTCTCAGTAAGTCTCCTGTTTTCAGCCTTCCAAGTGCTGGGAATACAGGCTCGCGTCACCACGCCCAGTCTTAGTCGCTTTCTCAGCATGCCCCGCGGACGGGGCTGTCACAGCACGCCAGGACAAGAGGAAATTCTTTACCAGCTGTGTTATGGAAGAGATTATGTCATGGAAGAATGTCTCTGAAGGGTCAGAGCCACGAGAAGGAGGTGAGAAGAATGAAGCTGTGTTTGGTACACAGAAAAGGAGGCGCTACACAGGACTGTCTTTGCATCAGATAACTGAAAGATATATATTACCCATTATTTTTCCGAAAGGCGCTAAATTTTGGTTTGTAACTCTCACTCCTGGGACAGAAAAGGGAGACTGACAAATGATTTTGTTATCCTCACATTTCCTAGTTTCAAATCCGAAGCAGAAGGACATTGTTCTAGACCCAATTGTCTCTCATTCTTAACTGATGAAAATGATTACATTTAAATCTCACCTGTATAAGCACAAGGTAGGAAAAGGGCTTTCATTGGAGGCGTTTTTGTTTTTTTGAGGGTATGTGTTTTATACTGACAGAATCACTACAGAGAGTCCTGTGTGAACATGGTTGTCTGTTTAGCTTGGGAAGAAAACATCTTTAAGAAAATATGCTGGTATATAGTAAGGAAAAACAACAGTGCCTGATTTACTTTAATTTAGCTGTTTATTATTGAGCCATAATGTCCTCACAGGTGAGCAGGTGTCACTTGGTAGCTTTCCCTTGTGAGAAAATGGCTTCACTGTTCCTGCATTTCCCCAAGCCAGGAAGCCAGAACCAATGTGGCTTCAGCTACCTTTCATTGCTGGAGGTTTGTCCTAGTGAAAGTGGTGTTACCAGAACTGAGGTTCTATGTCAGGGTTGGTAGAGCAGTGTAGTTGCCAGTGTCAGAGAACACTGTATGCCCAACTACTTTGAAACAAGAGGATAGGCGTAGGGAGATAGCTCAATGGCATAAGCATCTGTCTGGCAAGCTCAAGGTCCCGAGTTTGATCCTTGGTACAAAAAAAGAAGAAAAAAAAAAAAAAAGTTGAAAAAGTGGGGCAGTCTGAAATTAGGCAAATAATTTGAAGGACTCACTAATTCCACCTCATTCTGAGTCTAAAATGTGTCTCAGCCAAATCAAGTCATCCTACATTTGTACTGAGTTCAAAGAAAAGTCAGACTTGCTTACGGGTCTCTCAGAGACTGATTTCAAATCGGGATATCCCTGGTGCTGTTGATTTCCTTAAAGACTTCTCAGCAGCGTAGGGCTGAGGAAGAAATTGACTTGTTATTTCAAAATCTAAAGTATGATCTGCATGTTGATCACACGGTCCCCTTGCTTATCTTAAAATCTCACTGTTTTGCTAGGTTCCAGATAAATTTAAATACTGGGCTAGTTTAAGAGATGAGATTTCCTCAGATCCTTACATCTCTGGCAGAAAATGAAAATTATCCTTTCCCATTACAAATTAGCAGACAATTCCAGGAATCAAGCAGAATACCTGTACCATATTCATTTCTTCACTTACTGCTGGATACCTGAAATAAGTGAAGATTTTTCTTACTTAAATTGTTCCAGAAGTGAGACACCATGACCTCTGGATAACACCAAGAGACAGATGAAAAGCTTCTTAAGCCAAAGAATGCATCAGCATTTGTACTTGTTTGTAGGAAAGTGTCACTTCAAGAACGCATGTGTCAAGCACTATTATGGCCATCTTATCTGAATCCACGGCATGGGCTTTCTCATGTTTGCCATAGAGAAAGAAGATTGGCATTTCTAATGTGGAACCTATGTGTGAGCTTTAAGAAAAACCATAAATGCTTTTACACTAATCATGAAATCATCCTCTTTTGTCTGTTTTCCCTCATAGAGAGCTTATGGCTTTTCTTAGACTTCAATAAACCACTGGGATTGCATTCAAAACTAATCTAGGACACAATTACTAATAAAATATGTCTATCATGATTGTGAAACACAGAACTTAATGCAAATGTAAGTACAGCAAAAAAGTGAAAACAAACTAACCAGTAGTCTAGGTAAGCGCAATTATTTGTATGTATTTCTCATCTTTGTATTTTTAAACAGATTTTTTTTTGCAATTTTGAATTTGATTAGTGCATATTTGTAGTACATAATAATTGCAATCATTGTGGAGAGCTGGTATATGTGCATAACACATCTTATTCTCTTTTTGGAAAATCTCTTTCTCCCCCTCATACCTCTACCTTCCCTCCCACACATGGTCACCTTCCCTTTTACAAAAGATCTATCTCCTTGTCATCTTCGTGTAACCATTACTGATTCAAAGATATTCAAGCACTCACAAAGTAACAGGGCATAATACCATTAAATAATATGTTTTTAATTAAGAAAATTACATCTCCTAACCCAATATCATATGTGTCATGAAAAGTTTATAATTCCTCACTTCTAGCATAGCCTGAATCTACTAGTGTAAAAGAAATAGGTGTAGAGGTACACAAGTACCATTTCATTATCTCTAAGTAAAACATTTGACTGAGGCTGCTCAGTATTTGGATTGACAGCATTTTCCGTAAGTTCCGCTGACAGCGGACACACCATGTGGCCCAATGTCAGTGCCGCCCCTTTTCTGCTGACTGGTTTCCCTGACATGGAAGCAGCTCACCACTGGATTTCCATTCCTTTCTTTGCCATCTATGTCTCTGTGTTGGTAGGCAATGGCACCCTCCTCCATCTCATTAAAAGTGATTGCAGACTCCAGGAGCCCATGTACTATTTCCTTGCCATGCTGGCAGTCACGGATCTCACAGTGACGCTGACCACGATGCCTACTGTCATGGGGGTCTTGTGGGTCAATCACAGGGAGATAAGCCATGGGGGCTGCTTTGTACAGGCCTATTTTATTCACTCCCTTTCCATCGTCGAATCAGGGGTCTTGCTTGCCATGGCCTATGACCGTTTCATTGCCATTCGTTCCCCCTTGAGGTACAACTCCATTCTTACCAATTCCAGGGTGATGAGGATAGGACTGGGCGTAGTGTTGAGGGGCTTTGTGACCATTGTGCCTCTAATTGTGCGGCTCTACTGGTTCCCATACTGTCATTCCCATGTTCTTTCCCATGCCTTTTGCCTCCATCAGGATGTCATGAAGCTTGCCTGTGCTGATATTACCTTTAATCGCTTATACCCAGTCATTCTGGTGGCTTTGACTTTCTTTCTGGATGCACTAATCATTGTTTTTTCTTATGTCCTGATTCTAAAGACAGTGATGGGCATTGCCTCTGGGGAGGAGCGAGCTAAGGCCCTCAACACTTGTGTCTCCCACATTAGCTGTGTGCTGGTGTTCTACATCACCGTGATTGGGCTGACCTTCATCCACAGGTTTGGGAAGCATGCCCCACATATGGTCCACATCACCATGAGCTATGTCTACTTTCTCTTTCCTCCATTCATGAACCCCATTATATATAGCATCAAAACTAAGCAGATTCAGAGAAGCATCGTTCATCTGTTTTCTGTACAGAGCAGGGCTTGAGCCATTGATTTGCAATCTTGAGATCTCTGAAATTTGTAGACTTTTCCTATAATTACAAGAGACCTCAATTTTATTTTATTATAGTCAGGTAGAATTTAGTTACTTAAAGCTACAAGCTAAATGAAACAATGGAGAGAGGGGGAAGTGAGGGGGGAGAGAGAGAGAGAGAGAGAAAGAAGTGAAATGCTATTGAATTTGGATATAAAAGTATAGATAAATACCCCAAGGAAGTCAATTCAGATCCTGCATAACTAGAAGTGAATGGTTCATTTTAGAAGCTGTAGCCAGTCTAGTTAAGTAGGTCGACATGAGGAAACATGTTTAATTGCAGACACATTTGGTGACCACAGAAAAATGAGTTGGAGAATCTGATCTAAGGCCATAGAACTCCTCTATGTGTCAAGAGGAGGGTCCACTATGTGCCCTCTATGTGTCTATGTGTCTTTTCTACTTTAGGCCTTTCTTTGAAAATCGCATAAATACCATTTATAAAACTTCATAGTTTATTACTTCTCTTTAGTTCATTTCACAAGTTGATTCCTTTACATACTGTACTCCAAGTCCCAAATAAAAAATATTCTTGAAATATATGACGAATGAAATATATCTGATATAATAAGTTTTGCATATTAAATTTTTATTTTATTCAGAATTTTTGACATTCATGTAATGATTTTACATATGTATGGGGTACAACGTGTCATTTTGGTACCTGGATACAATACACAATGATTAAATCAGTGTCATTCATTTAAAATAGTTCTCATTATTTTTCTTAGACTCTAGAAATTTTCCTTTAGGTATTTAGAAATATGCAATAAGTATGCATTGGTATTTTTAATTTATCATCTTTCTGTGCTATAGAACACCAAAACTTATTTTTCTTACCTGTGAGTATTTTTATATCCAATCACCAGCCCCTTCTGTCCTCTTCACTACCCTTCCATATTAAAATTTACACCATAACCAAATCTTCTTTTAGATATTTGCTGTCACATTTGTTGCAATTTTTTTTCCCCTGTTTCTAGTTGATTTATAGAGGTTCACTATATGTTGTCTCTAGGGTTTTATTTCTATTGTAAATATTTTTCCAGTTTATCAGAGCCATACTACATACAAGTTTAAAATCTTACAGAACATTATTTTATTATTTATTTTATTTGTCTATCAAGTTTTTAGAGACATGCCCTCAAAGCTTTTCCTCATTCCAAGTTTAGTTTTATCTTCTATTATTCTTTTCTATGATTTATTTTACATATTATATGCTAAAATAGGTTTGTACTTGAAGGAAGGTAAAGACTTTATAGATTAGTCTTTATGTGCTTGTTTTCATGGGAGTAGCACTGGGGCCTAGTCAGTCATCTGGCTGATTTTATTTAAGGAAGTGCTGTAAGACCTTGTTAAGAAAAAAAAAAAAAGATACAATAGAAAATGAACAAAAACATTTCTCTTTTTGGAGTTTTCAAATAAATTAGAGGTAATACAAATACAATAAAACCACATTTGAAATAAATTCTGCATTTAATCACAAAACAAAACCAAGAACTGTTGAGTGTGTGAGTGACAACAAGGCTATGTTCTGACTTGAGGTAAGGACACGAGTTCCTGAGAAAATGTCCCTTCAGCTGAGATAGGAAGGTGGGTCAGAAACTTACTGGTAAGAGAAGAGGCAAAAATGCTCTATGATGAAGCAGAGTATACTTCCTGGACAGGAAAGATTGTGGGGTTGTGAAGGAAACCTAAGGAAAGGGATAGTTCAATTTTCCTGAGGTTTTCACATTATTTCAGTATTACACACAAAATGGATTTGACGGGGGAAAAGAGGAGAGAACATCAGAGGATAAGAGGACATCAAAGAGTTTGATGAAAGGATAATAATAACCCAGTTTAGGGACAGATGGAAAGTAATGTGTGGATGTGTGACACGGTTTGGATCTGAATTTATTGGGATTTACAGGTCTCTGAAGAAAACCACATGAAACGGGAAAAATCCTTCATGGTTGATTCCTTCCTTTCACATGCTGAAAAATCATCTTAGTGTGTGAAAAGGAAATAAACACTGAAAATCTCTAATATCTTAGAGATTTTTACTAGACTTTATTCATATGTAGAGTTGCAAGTGATTAATGTGTGTACGCATTCATACCTGGAATAAATTTTTCAATATTTAGTCAGAAATTATCTCTCACCTCATGCTTTCAACCACAAAATGTTCAAAATATATTTCATGAAGTGGAATAAAATTTCATTTATTCATCGTATCTATATATTCATCATTTTAATATTATGATTTTGTGTAGATATACAGTATTTAATTTCTATATAAACCTTTTTAAAGAATATAATTTGGTGATATTCATAATATTTGTAGTATTGTGCAACTGCAACTGTACTTCCAAATTTTTTTGTTTTCATCCTCTCCAATAGAAACTTAGCATCTACTAATCAATAGCTCCCTACTCTACATTCCTTCTAGCCCCTGCTAACTTCTGATCTACCATAAAAAGGGGATTATGCAATAACTTATATAACCAGATTCATACCTATTTGACTTTTCTTCCTGGCTTACTTCACTTAGACTTGTTTCAAATTTCTCTGATACTGCAGCATATATTAGAAATTCGTCATTTTTTGAAGATTGAGTAATAACCTATTATATGTACATATCACATTGTATTCATCTAGTTGTCAATAGATAATTGCGTTGTTTAAATATTTTGGCTGCTGGGAATAACGTTTTCATGAACAGTAACATAGATATCCTGGTTTTCAACTTTCTTTTAAATAAGTGCCTAGAAGTGGAGCTTTCGAGCAATACGGTAATTTTGTGCTACTTTGCAGGAAACCTTCTTCCTGTTTTCTTAGCGGCTGCACTGTTTTCCATGCACATCAGCAGTGCAATGATGTTTCAGTTTCTCCGCTGCTCGCCAACACTTGTCAGCTACTGACTCTAATAAGTCATCTTGTAAAAGCATGACGATGTCCTGTTGTGATTTTAAGTTGCATTTATCATATAACTGATGATGTTAAAAAACCTATCACGGGGGTCATTCATATGCCCAGCTGCTGGGTTCAGCTTGTATTTCACGCACAACCGGGTAGAAAACATGGCTGACACTGACAAAGGATCTACAAACTGCGGTACAGGGTTTCAGCATAAACCCTGAGGGGATCTGGCTGACCTTGTCAAATACATAAGTTACATTTCTTGTTATATAGGTCTTGTTTTATCTTGCTCTTAACCATCCAGCAGAATAGTATAAATATGAGGTATAAAAAGTAAAGCCATATTAATATGCTGAGCTGTAAAAGGCTCAAGTCAATAACTTCTGACATTGCCAGTCCTACTTATAACCCACTACTATTGTGGGTTATTGGACTGTATTGGATTATTTTGCTGAATTCACACACCTACAATATTTAAATGACAATGGAATACCCATCTCCAACAAAACTAAACAAAAAAAGGGAATACAAATGAAGGACCATTTTGTGTATGTGTATTCAAAATAGTTAGGATAGGTATACAACTACTTTCTCTTAATGAACAGAAAGATTTGTACTGATAGTGTTTGTGGACAGGATATTGTGTCTGCATCTTGTACTATGAATAACCACTAATAAGACAACAATATGCAATGTATTAATTATTGAAACTGTCCTACTGATCAGTTTTGAAAGTATCTTTTTGTTATTTATTTCTCAATAAAATTATTAAAAAAAAAAGAAAGGCTGCCAGTGCCACTAGGATGCAGCTTGGGAGGGTTTTTTTTTTTTTTTTTTTTTT
>NW_004524722.1:5439959-5448694 GCF_000260255.1 Octodon degus | reverse complement strand
TCTAATCTATTCCATTGATCCTCAGGTCTATTTTGATGCCAATACCATGCTGATTTTATCACAGTAGCCTTGTAGTATAATTTCAAGTCCGGAATGGTAATGCCAAAATGGTGGCATTTATTCATTCTCTGCTCAATATATTATTAATAAATCAATGTTAAAGTGTAAAAGAGCTATGGCCTTTATAATTACATGCAAATCACTCCTTTGCAGCAGCACATAAGTGTTGCTGTGTCAACAAAGTAATAATTTATAGGTTATAATCCAGTGGATCAATTTATAAGGAAAGTTTTTAGTACCCAAATAAAAAAGAATATCTCCTAATTTTGTTACTGGGCTGACTTTTTGACAGCGGAAGTGGCTGATGAAATGGTGGGGGTTTTTATCATGGTTTATTAACTCTTCTTATACCAGTATTTCTCCATGACCTGTGGGTAATTACTGCAGATGATACCATATGTCAACATTCTCTAACATATATTTATTGTTGTTTTCATAATTTTATAAGACAGAAGGGATACAGAGATTTCTACCACCTCATTCTTCCTGTAACCCTCTCTAGAGGTATTCATAGAGTTATTTATAATAAAAAATTCTAAACACACACAGATTCAATTGAATTTTGGGGAAATTAAAATTTCTCTGCAGAAACTAATACTTCCTTTATCATTGTTTTCAATTATTTATTGTATCAAACCTGCTTCTAAATTTCTTGGTTGCGTGCAAACTTCTAACTTGACTTCCTGAGCATGTGCTTAGAAATCAGCTACATTTCTACATTTCAAATACCTCGGTGGAGTATTTTCTTGCTTTCTTTTCTTTTTTTTTATGTGTGTGTGTGTGTGTGTGTGTGTGTGTGTGTGTGTGGGAGGGGTACTGGGAATCGAATTTAGGATTTTACACTTGCCAGGCAAGTACTGTGCTGCTGAGCTATATTCCCAGCTCTGGAATTTTTCTTAATTTTCTTGATGTAGGATTTATAGATTACTGATGATTAGAAGGTCTATATGCTTTTATCTCCATCAGCAATAAAGTCATAATTTTTTCCACTCTGGAAATCCTTAATTTCCTCAATAACTTCTAAGTGAACTTTATACAATCAATTATCAATTTCTGATGTTACAATTTTCTGTCTGATGAACATGTTTTAAAAACATCTATGATTTGGTATCAGTATGAGATTTCTCTGGACAAGCTCAATGTAGGAGTCTGTCCTTAAAATTTCCCTTTGTCTCTCCAAAATGTATTTCTTTTCTTTTTTCAAACTATGTATCCAGTGAAAATTTCCCCAGTCTCAGGTTTACTGAGCAATCTCAGCTTTCTGAAATGAGTTGACTGGACTTGTCCTCTGGCTTTAATTTCTCAAACACTTAGATGAGTTCTAACCTTACTTACAATATGTGTGAGGTAGCAATGCTGAGAACAAGATTTCTCAAACATTTCATGATAGTTACCTCATTTATATCCATTAAGAATTTTTGTTAGTGATTAAGCTTTCAGATATCCCATTGGTTCCAAAGAGAAAATAACCTGAAGTACCCAAACTGGATAGAAACACAGGAAAGGCCATTATAGGAGGGAATCAAAATATGGAAAGAATGTAAGAGACCCAGAGTTAAGCAATTTGGGACTAGACAACAAGGATAGAAACACATTATAAAATGTGTGATTAAAAAGTTAGTTGCATACTTTGCACTAAGTTGTGATTGTTGTCATGATTGCTACGGTCATTTGTTATTTTATTTTATTTTTTTTTTCATTTGTTATTTTAGGCAATGGCCTGGTGACTACAAGCTTGCAATTAATAAAGTCTGAGGAAATCAATGGATTTTAAGATTTAGAGGTGAAAAATGGCTGGATGATGTGCTACAAGAAAAATACTGCTTCTCTAGAAAGCCCTGAGACAGCTCTGCTTTGTCCACAGCACCTACTATGTGGTCCAATAGCAGTGCTGCTCCCTTCTTGCTGACAGGCATTCTGGGCTTGGAAGCAGTTCATCACTGGATTTCCATCCCCTTCTTTGCCATCTACCTCTCCATTCTTTCAGGCAATGGCACACTTCTCTTCCTCATTTGGAATGACCACAGCCTTTATGAGCCCATGTACTACTTGCTGGCTCTCCTGGCAGGTACAGATCTTGGGATGACATTAACTACCATGCCCATGGTCTTGGCTGTCCTCTTGTTTGACCACAGGGAAATTGCCCAGGGTGTCTGTTTCACTCAGTCCTATTTAATTCACTCATTGGCCATCGTCGAATCAGGGGTCTTGCTTGCCATGGCCTATGACCGTTTCATTGCCATTCGTTCCCCCTTGAGGTACAACTCCATTCTTACCAATTCCAGGGTGATGAGGATAGGACTGGGCGTAATGTTGAGGGGCTTTGTGACCATTGTGCCTCTAATTGTGTGGCTCTACTGGTTCCCATACTGTCATTCCCATGTTCTTTCCCATGCCTTTTGCCTCCATCAGGATGTCATGAAGCTTGCCTGTGCTGATATTACCTTTAATCGCTTATACCCAGTCATTCTGGTGGCTTTGACTTTCTTTCTGGATGCACTAATCATTGTTTTTTCTTATGTCCTGATTCTAAAGACAGTGATGGGCATTGCCTCTGGGGAGGAGCGAGCTAAGGCCCTCAACACTTGTGTCTCCCACATTAGCTGTGTGCTGGTGTTCTACATCACCGTGATTGGGCTGACCTTCATCCACAGGTTTGGGAAGCATGCCCCACATATGGTCCACATCACCATGAACTATGTCTACTTTCTCTTTCCACCATTCATGGACCCCATTATATATAGCATCAAAACTAAGCAGATTCAGAGAAGCATCGTTCATCTGTTTTCTGTACACAGCAGGGCTTGAGCCATTTGTTAGGTCTTGAGGGTATCATAATTCTAGACCTTTTCTGTTATTGGAAAAATATTGTTGATTTACTCATTTTTTAATTTAGAGTTAATTGAAACTTTAGTAATGCCTTATATACATTTTATACCACATAAAGAGAAATTGGAACATGTTTTCATTTTTGCATACATGTTTTGAATCTATGTATATTGACAAGGATGTTGTCTAATAGTTACAAAAGGGGATTTTCAATGTATTCACCATAAGTAAATGATAAAGGCTAAAAAAACAGATTTAATCCAGGTGTGGTGGCTCACATCTGTAATCCTAGTTCTCAGGAGGTTGAGGCAGAACGATTGCTAAAGCTTAAAACCAGCTTGGGGTACACAAGCAGGTTCAAGGCCAGCCTGTTATATATATAGTGAGACCCTGTCTAAAAAAGAAAAGACAAGAAAAGTGAACAAAAATTAATAAGATTTATGTGAAGCAAAATAGCAACTATTGAGAATTCTCAAAAAGTTACACCTAAAATTTTAGTTTCTCTTGATAGATGTATATATTTGTTATTAAAAGGAAACTGATAGAGAAACAAACTAGCAGAAACCAACAAATTTCCCAGCACTGGTGGAAGCCAGATGCCTCCTCCTCTGTTTTCCTTCCTTCTGGCTGCTCTACAGCAACTTATTCATTGTTATTTTTCTACTTTATCTCCTAGTGTTTTCCTTCTGAAATGACTGATTATATTTAGACTCCATCCCCTAGGTTTGTATTTTCTGTCATCTATTTCTCACATGAAAAAAACTCAGAACTTTTAAAGTCATTAAATTTTCAGCTAACCAACACAGAATCATGGGTAAAGTAATGATCTGATAGAACTGATAAGAGGTATTTTTTACCACTTGTATATTGTGATCCTGCAAATTTCTTCAAGGTGTTTGTATGATGTTATCTTGCTTATTTTGGTTGAATCATGACCCACTACTTGTATATGTTATAAGTAATGCCCACTTCTTTATCTACGTTGATGCTGTTCTAGTGTTTGGACTGAGCTCTCTTGATGGCATGTCATTTAAAAATGTGCTTTCAGTGTCCTCTGAAGATGGCTGTTTCTTCTAATCTAAACCCACTTTTCTGTTTGATCTACCCCCTGCCATTATATTTTCTAATCAAAGCTCATGTACAGAGTCCACAAAATAATCAGCTCACCCTAAATTCTCTTTTATCTAAGAAATCTTTTATATTAATGTCCTATCAAGGAAATGAAAGCTCTAATAATATGTAGAGATTTGAAAAGATAAGTCTTTTCAAACCCTGAAAGCTAAACGTGTAGTATTCTTCCAGTTCTATTCTTCTTAGAACTAAAAACTGCCCACACCTGTATGTTTCAGATTCAGTCACTATGCAGATAGCTACTTGGAGTGCTTGAGAACCCATGGGTTTTATTCATTGTCATTTTTCTATTTGTCTTGCATTTTGCCTTTTCCATTTGGTTGGAAATTCATATCATTCTAAAATACAAGCTACACATAGGGAACCAAAAGGCCACTATAGGTATATTGGAAAGAACAATACAGAAAAATATAGCCACATCGCAGTTCTCAGCAAATGAAGGATTTTTGTAACAGCTGCAAATTCAAGATACTAGAAAACAGGATTTTGAAGGTATTTGTATGATGTTTGTAAGGAGATAGGCTACAACTATAACTATTTGGTGCAAATTTAGAAGTGATGTACTAAAAATAGGTATGTTTCAGTATTGTAGTAAACAGAATTATCTTAATGTATATTAGAAATTATGAGATCTAGTTGACAATGCATATTTATTTAAGTGGTAACAAGGAACAGCATAGCATGGTTAAGTACCTAGTGGTCTTTAAGCAATCTATATCAATCACCACAATCAAAAAGAAAGACCCAGGGTGACTATTAAAAACTACTTCTGTTAATAAATATACACTTATGAATCCTATACTAAATAAAATTTATGACATATGAGTTGTAGTCATAGTTCACAAGGGAAAAGATTTAATTCAGGACACATAATTTATAGGGCTATTTTATAATATTCACACAAGGAGTCAAATGCAAAACAGTGTGGGAGATCTGGCCACAAACTACAGACCCAAAGAATCCAGCTGAAGGCCTGGATCCCACAGCAATGTTCTGAACGAGTTCAGCTGAAGACCTAAAATTCATGTCCTTGATGAGTCCAACTGGAAGCCTTGTGCCCACGACAACATCCATAAAGGATCTGTGCTGAGAAGGCCCCAGGATCAGTGGTGGAAGCCAGAAAGTCTGTGCCAGTGGGGTGAAGGGGGTGTGTCAGCAGCCTGAGGGATCTGCACTGGAGCCAGGAAGTGATGCTCAAGATAAGGACCAGCTTTCTCCTGAAAAGGACAGCAGCTATCCTCAATGACAGTGAGGTCCCAAGCTCCTCCAATGATGACAGCTGAGTTCATACCAGGAAAGCCAGCATGACAAGCTTCCCCAGGATGATCAGCAGCACACCAGCTTCCCCTCCAGTTCTCCTTTTATGCTGTTGACAGCAATCCTCAGGGGGGCCTTCCACACCTAGCACCAGGCTGATTCAATTCAGCTGGGTGTTACAAAGTGCCCTCTAGTCAATTCACCACACTATGTATTTTGTTTTATAATTTTATACTTTGCAAAACTTTTTAATTAATCAATCAATATCTACCCACTGAACTGGTCATCTGTAAAGACACTTATTGAAGATTTTAAATAAAAAAGTGTTGCTCCTTCTGAACAGACCCCCCTTTGTTTTTACTATTTTTATTCTCATTACAAAATAATGAAAGCATCATTCGTCTAACAATTGCAGCCTTCAGGAAATTTGCTGAGGCCCATCTTCATGCTCAGCATGGTCACTCGCTTATTCTGCACCTTACAACAGAAATAGCTCTGAAAGGGGCCAGGGAGATGGCTCAGTAGAATAAGCGTTTGCCTGGCAAGCATAAGGGACTGAGTTTGATCCCCAGTTCTGCCAAAAAAAAAAAAAAGGAATGGCTCTGAGGGTTCATCAAATTACACCACTCTACTGTTCTCTCACACATCCAAGAATTCTGTCAGAGGAGTAATTATATTTCCCCATCACCTTATGACTTTTTAGGGTAAACTTTTACCATTGAAAATGAACAACGATTTTTTGTTTGTTGTGTGATGAGATCTGATTTACTTATTTTTTTAATTAATTTAGATTCCAGATAGAATCTTTTTTTTTTTTGCAGAACCGGGGATTGAACTCAGGCCCTTGTGCTTGCCAGGCAAGTGCTTATTCTACTGAGCCATTTCCCCGGCCCCTTGACTTACTTAATTTTTAAGATTTTTATTTTTATTTATTTTTTCTGTATTTAAGGAAGATGACTGGGGAGATGGCTCAGTAGAATAAGCACTTCCCTGTATTTAGGGAAGAGTCTACAGGGTGTTCAGGGTCTCACTACTAGATTGGACTCATAGTGATTCTCCTGTTAACAGCCTTCCAAGAGCTGGGATTACAGGCGTGCACCACCACACCCAGTCTCAATCACAGTCTCAGCGTGCCCCAGGGGCAGGGCTGGCATGGCAGGCCTGGGGGTCCAGGCCTGGCCCCTTCCCTGCTTTCAGGTGCTTTAATTAGCTGAGCTATTTGGCCTGCCCAATTTTTAAGATTTTTAATTTAACTTTTTATGTGTTTTTTGGGGGCAGGGCTTTGATAAGTTCCCCAGGCTGGCCCTGTCCTTGAGATCTTCCTGCCTCAGCCTCCGAAGTTCTGGGATTATAAAGAGGTGCCAGCACATTCAGCTGGGGATGACTTAACTGAACTCATAGCAGACTGTAATCTCTTGTCCTCATAGCACACTGCTTTTTTCAGGTGTTGCTCCAAAAGAGCTCCACAAAAGTAGTTAATTTCATGTTTGTAGGCAATCAGCATTCTTGATAAGGCACAGAAAATCTCATCAACACACAACTGTTAAAAATCCTATTATTTTTCTTAGTGAAATTCTGTATCGTTTCTTATTTTTTTAAAATTCTCTTTAAAACATCCTATTAATAAACACAGAATTTAACCACTAATTTATAATGTTAATATTGCAGGCAGCCGAGTTAGATAGAAATATAGGCAGTCAGACAGGGCCAGACCCTCAAAGGAGACAGCACAGAAGATGAGATGCCTTACAACTGTGGGCGGGGCGGATGCTCCTGCTGTGAACCAGACCTAAAGACCTAAAGGCCAAACAAATGCTAACCGAGTAGCACCTGGGATTGATATTCTAAATAGGTATCAATCACCTGGAAAGACCCAAGTGAGTCACTAGCCCAACCCCCAACAGATAGAGACCCTGTCCTGTATTCCAACCCCCAAAAGGAAAAGACCCTGTCCCTGTCCCATATTCATGCCTGCTTGCTAGATGACTCGCTTTCCCATTTGTTACTGGATTTAATCAGTCTTACCTGAGCAATGGTGCTTGTAATCCCATTGGTTGACCATAGTTTTGTCCCACCTCCTGCCCACCTAAGTGAGTTCCCATTCTCTCTACCTTTGCCCCACATGGTTTTACACTATAAGGACCCTGGAAGAGACAGCTTCCCGTGGAACTACCCGTTCAGGGCCCCCCTCCTGTCCCTCTCTTGGACAGGAGCTTTCTTTCCCTCAATAAATATATTCTGCTCATAACCTCCGTTTGTTCCTAAAATTCATTCTTCAGTTTTAGAGGACACAAACTCCTGCAGGTCAGGTCAGGAGATTGTTTTTCCCCTATGTCATTTGGACGTTCCCAGTATCATTTGGAGGTCACCCACCGAGATCAGTTTTTCTCCCTGTATCATTAAAACTTTTGGTGAATTGACATGACAAATTTGTGAAGAATTTTCTTTCCTTTTGTTTGAAATCTGAGAAATTTTGCTTCTTCCCCACATTTGTGAGCTTTCTGTAAAGCCTCTAGGAAGCTCTCCTCTCAGGTCCAGCCTCCACCTGACTTTTCTGACTGGTGTCAGGGCCTGGGCAGCCTTGTGCACACATACATCGAGTGGAAGGGCATCACTCATCTTTCTGAACGTGTGACATCCTCCAGGCCTCCATCTCTGGTCTCTCATCTGTACTACAACGGTGTTGGTATTGGACCTGGTTGGTTCTTTGTCTGTAGTTAGCGTACTGTAGAACAGTTTCAGGACAGCCCACACTCCCTCATACCCCTATAGTCCCACATAGCCCTCAACTCTTGGTGGTTGCTCATCTGTTTTTTTATCACAATAACTTCTTGTCTTTTTGAGAATGTCATACCAAAAAGTTCATAGAGTACATAACTCTTTGTGATTAACTTCTTTCTTTCTCTCTTTTTTTCTTTTCTTTTTGGCCAGTTCAGCCCACCCTGAAGGCAGAGCTGGTACAGCATGTGGTGCCTGGGATCAAACCTCAGTCCCCTACACCTACCTAAGCTAGCCTAAGCAGGTGCTTTAGACTGCTGAGCTATCTCGCTGGCCCCATGTGATTAATTTCTTATATTCACTATAAAGTCTTTGGGTTTTTGCAGAATTGTTGGGTTTATCAAGCATTCATTTCTTTTTAATTAAATAATATTCCTTTCAAGGGTGTTGCACTACAGGGGTGACACTGTTTCCCCACCATTTTCCCACTGTTTTCAGTTTCATGTTGTTTTCTGTTTCCTCTCCACTTTGACCCACCTGGCCATTCCTGAGACCTTGCTTTCCACCACGCTGCTCAGTGTCTGCATTTCGAATGTCAGGCCCTGCTCTCTGCCTGCCCCTGTTACTCATGCACTGTACAGAAAATCACTCAGGTCTTTACAACCTTATCAATCTGCTGGTTTCCTTACTCTCTGTCTCAGACCTATACCCTTGTGGGAGTCTATCTCTTATCTGGCTTC
>NW_004524722.1:5434691-5439859 GCF_000260255.1 Octodon degus | reverse complement strand
TTTTTAAATTTTTGGAAGGGTCTACAGGTGTTCAGGGTCTCACTACTAGATCAGACTCATAGTGATCCGCCTGTGTTCAGCCTCCCAAATTCTGGGATTATAGATAAGGCACATGCCACCAGGCCCAGTCTCAATTGCCATCTCAGCATGCCTGGGCCCCCTGCAGGCCCAGGTATCGAACCCGCAGCCCCTATGCTTGCTTGCAGGCATTTTAATCCACTGAACTATTTGGCCAGCCCTTTTTTTTTTTTATGAAGCTGAGTCATGAAACTGTCACCATTGAATTGAAGAATGGAACACGGGTTCATGGAACAATCACAGGTGTAGATGGCAGCATGAACACACATCTCAAAGTTGTGAAGATGACCCTGAAGAACAGGGAGCTGGTGCAACTGGAAACACTGAGCATTTGAGGAATAACATTCTCTATTTCATTCTGCCTGACAGCTTTCCTCTGTACACGCTGCTTGTGGATGCTGAACTTAAGATGAAATCTAAGAAGAGGGAAGCTATGGCAGGAAGAGGTTGAGGCTGAGGCTGAGGAAGAGGATGTGGCTGGGGCAGAGGAAGAGAGGGTCCCAGGTGATAATGCCTCCCAAGATGCCTGGTGCAGAAGTGACTGGGGGGTATTTTTAGTACAGGTTTTATCAGTTTTTAATAAATGTAATTGTGGGACAAAGTTGTCTAGGTTTTTTTGTTTTTTGTTTTTGTATTTTAGGGAAGGGCCTACAGGGTATTCAGGGTCTCATTATTAGATCAGAATCATAGTGATCCCCCTGTTTACAGCCTCCTAAGAGCTGGGATTACAGGTGTGCGCCACAATGGCCAGTCTCAATTATTGTCTCAGCACACCCCGGAGGCAGATCTGACATGACAGGCCCAGAGATTGAACCCCTGACCCCTGCGCCTGTTTGCAGGTGCTTTAATCCACTGAGCTATTTGGTTGGCCCCAGAGTTGTCTGTTGACTATTACCAAGCTTAAGTTTTAGCACTTCTTGCTATGTGTTTGTTGTATTTGTGAAATTAACACAACACCAGCAAATCAGTTCCTTTCTCTTTTTTTGGTGTTTGTTTCAAATTCTCAGTTCAGAGAATTTGAACTAACAGTGTAGCCTAGTCTGGCCTCAGACTGTAGTGATCTTCCTGTCTTCGCCTCCTGAGTGCTGGGATTACTGTCACGTGCCCCCATGCTTAGCTTTTTGCAGGTCAGCTAATGGGAATGTAACTAGAGGCTTCCATACTAAAATGCATCCTCAACTCCTTTTGTTTTTTCTCCTTTGAGACTGAATCTTTCTACATTGCTGTCTGAGCTCAAGTTTATGATCCTCAGGCCTCTGCCGCAGAGTACAAGTATCATAGGTGTGCTTGGACTTTTTAAGCTTGTACTTAAAGAATTTTTTTTGTTTGTAGTATTTGAACTGAGATTTCTCTTCTCATAGTAATTATATATGGAATAAACACCTTTTTACTTCACATGCACTGCATATGTTTTTTCTTTTTCTTTCATTCATTCTTTTTTTTTTAATGGTACAGGATCTCACTATGCAGCTCGGACTGGTAGTGATCCTCCTGTTTTCAAGTGCTGGGATTGTAGGCATGCTACCATGCTCCATCTCTGCTTCTAGCTCAGCATGCCTGAGGGACAGGGCTGGCACTGGTGCAGCCTGTGGTGCTGAGGATTGAGCCCTGGTCCCTGGGCTTGCCTAAGCAGGTGCTTAGTCTACTGAGCTATCTTGCCAGCATTCTTATTCTTTTCTTTCCTTTTTTTTTTCTCTCTCTGTTGTTGTTGTTTAAAGTCCGTTTTCCTTCCTACCCAGCCCACCCTGAGGGTGGAGCTGGCATGGTATGTGATGCCAGGGATCAAACCACGATCCCCAGTGCTTGCCTAAACTTGCCTGAGTAGGCGCTTTAGACTGCTGAGCTATCTTGCTAGCCCCTAAAGTTGTTTTTTTTTTTGGTTCGAGATAGGATCTCCATGTATAGTGCAGACTGGGCTTGAACTCACTCATGTAGCTGAGGATGGCCTTGAGAGGATGGCCTTGAACACATGGCAATCCTGTTTTAGCTTCCCAAGTGCTGGGAGTACAGGCTTGTGCCACCGCACCCCCAGCCGCACAGGCATTTTATTGGTTGCTCTGATTCCATTTGCACCTGTGTAACCTGGCCATGTGTGAAATAAGTTTTGATGCTTCAGAAATGTGATGGGATGGTATCTCTCAAACTGACTCTCCTTGGTTTAACTCAGAAACATCAGTGTATGCTATCGGTTCATAGGTGTCTTTTGAGTTAGAAACCAGTCATTTTGTTGTCAGTTAATATTTTTGTTTCTTTCACTTTTCTACAGGTTCTCAATCAAATCCAGTTCTCTATTCTCCTGAAAAAAATCATGTGATTATTAGCACTTTTAATGTATGTATTTTTTGATAAAATGAACTAAATTATTTTTAAACCACTCAGTGCAGATACTTTTCAAAATGCTTTCCTATATTGAGCCTGAAGACTTCTACTTCCAATTCATATTTTGTGTTTTTCTAATAAAGTCTTCATTACTTCATAATTTCTTCATAACTTCTTCAATACTAGATACTTTCTTTTTTTTTTTTTTTTTTTGGTACCAGAAATCACACTCAGGGGCTCACTCTTAGCAGGCAGGTGCTGTGCCTTTGAGCTACATCCTTAGCCCAGTAATTTCTTAAAAATTTATTGCCATTGAGACGTTCCACTTTGCATGCCCAGGTTATACTTAAACATGTCTGTCTGCCTCCTTACTCCATGAAAAATGTTTTTCAAGATGATCCTTTGAAGGCCAATAAAATTTCCTAGAGGAAACATTTAGCTCAAATTATTTAAGTAGAATTTTTAGTTGACTGAAAATAATGTAACCTGGCATCACAGACATAAGAAGATATACAAATGCCAGGATGAAACAGATAAGGTTAGATATTTTATAGGTACAGCGTGATGTTAGGGCACTTAACTAGAAGCTCAGAGTGATCCAACAGAGATTTTCTAAATGGCAATAATGTGACTGCACCTAAATCAGAATGCTCAACTGGAAAGAGCACCATAGGACATGATGTGGTTTTCAGTCATTGTGTGATTGGCAGGTAGGTGTCTAACAGATGCCAATCTGCAGCAAAGTCATAGAGATAAGAATGTAATTGTTTTTCCATATCCTTAGAGAATATATAAATATTATTGGTTAGAGCAGATTAGTTTGATTCTAAAGATAAGAACTGGAAATAAGAAATTGATATTAGATTTCTGTCTTATATATAAATTATGTGTATTATTTATTATATGTATTATTATATATGTAAATTAGTTACATATAGTTACATAAATAGATTACATGAACAGGGAGAGTAACTCATAGAGTAGTGTATTTCCAATCAATGGAAAGGAAAAAAATGGGTGGCTTATAAGCAATCATCAGGATGGAATTGTTAGGTAATAACTCAAGAATTTGTTGAGTGTTTGGATTCAATAGGTTCTTCAAGTTATTCTTAAAACAACTCTTGTCTCTGAAATTATAATATGTAAGCAGTAAGAAAAGAGAGTAGTAAAATACTTTTTTTTTTGCAATGTTAATGTTGATGAAGGAAAAGTACCTAGTGTCCCCTTCTTACTGCCCATAGAACACTGAAAATAACTCAGGCCTTGCCTCAGCTGGTGTTAAGGACACATCCTGTCTACCTCATAAAAGGTGGAGATCATGGATATCATCAACTTAATTGGCCCAGACTTTCCTCAGTGGGAGAGGAGAGTACCAAAGTATTTTGGTACTTTGAAATAGCCTGTGTGGAAATGATCTAGAATGACCTTTTGGGAGTTACTTTTGTAATAAATACACCTCTCTTCAGGATTTTGACTGTACAGTGAAAATACAGCAGCAAACCAATCCCAGGTTATACTCAGAACAAAGAGAAAATTGGATCAGGTAAGGAAAACCAAGGATTTAATGCAGAAAGGGTATTTAAAAGTAACACTTCTGCTTGGCTTTCAGTGGATTCTAGAGCAAAGACTGAGAATGTAGGGCATATATTTCAACTGAATAAAGAATTCAAGAAGGGGGATTCCAAAGGAAAAAAGCAAATTTAGACAAGTAGCCAACTTTTATATCTACTGAATGTTAGCTGAGAATATAAGCTAAAGCTTCTGTCGGAGAAAACTGAGTTTGCATTTGCATGTGCCACATTATTATTTGTTCAACCACAGGCAATTTATGTAGTACAGTATATTTAAGTCTCAGTTCGAAGATGTGGATAATACATTGTGCTTCCTGTCTCTTATGCATTCATTTTCCATTTCATAATCATTAGGCCACTGTTTGTAGCAGTCTACTGAAAGTGTCAAATTCAAAGATCTATTTGCCAAAGGCAATGGGTATTTTTTACCTTTGTCTTGGACAATTATAATACTTTCCACAATTAAACCACATTACTACTAGCTTATAAAAGTACTCTCTCGTGTACTGGCTTGTGTAAATACAAACCACTTTATCTTTGCCTATGTGTTTATTTCCTCTGAGACGCTCTTCTATGACAAATGGAAATTATCCTAGGTTCCCAGCTTTCTCTATGGATCTTTCCTCCTGTTAATTAAGACCTACAGTAAGATGGAAATAGTACTTTAAAAACTGAGCCCTTTCATGTCAGTGCCCTATGACTTCTCATACATTTACAGATAAGCATCATACAAATTTGGTGAACAGGTGAAGGTAACAGGAGTGGAGTCAGAAAAATCTGATGGAACGGTATATTGCTGTTTATCTGGAACTCAACTTAAGATTTTCCCCTCATTTTATTAATAAGAAAATATGCTTGTTTTGTCTCCTGATTTCAATTTCATATGTCTTTGTACATGTTTTCTGTAAAAATTCCACAGCCTCTAGTTAGGAAAGTAAGTCAAAGAAACTGTTATTCTCAAAAGCTACCGTTGACTCAGGCTTAGCTGCTTTCATAAAATCAGCCCAAAGAAGATCTCTAGAAAGGGCAAGATGAATTTGATTCCTAGTTATGTCTGCATACTTTATGAAGCCTCTAAATTTGCCTCAGAGTAATGCAAAATCCCACTGCAGTCTTGGCTGTTCCTAATGTTGTGTAACATATGTTACATAACTGGGCAGGTATTTTTTTACATTATATTCAATGATTTTTATTTTATTT
>NW_004524722.1:5425650-5434591 GCF_000260255.1 Octodon degus | reverse complement strand
CTCTGCTACTTTTGGAATTATTATTTCCTGGTTTTTTGTTTGTTTGTTTAATTGGGATGCTGATATACAGAAGATAGGGCACCGTCACCCAGAAGGTTAGCACATTTACTTAGGCTGAGCCATTGAAAGAGACTTGCAGGGTAGCTGAAGAACCCCAGGGGGCAGCATCGTGGTGCACAGCCTCTAACAGCTCCCTACCTCACACACACACAGACACAGATGCACACAGACACATAGACACACACACAGACACACACACACACACAGACACACACACACACACAGACACAGACACACACACACACACACCACTAAGCCCCTGTGTACTACACCTATACTGTAAGCTTTTCTTTATATCTATGAGTGACAGGATAACTGGATAGATAGGTAACAGGTTGGAAGGTAGATCCGTGGATCCATAGACAGGTGGTAGAATCTCCTCTTCATAATTAAAATGTGTTTCCAGCTCTAGAGTACCTGGCTTTCATTTCATCAAGCAGTTCCTACATGAGATTCTGATAACTAAAAGTAGTCAAAAACTCTGAAAAACAGTTTTGACCTACAGGTTATTATCTACAGATGCTTAGAGCAAGAGGACTAGGGAGTGTGCTGCTAGAGAGTGGTGTCATGTTCCTCTTTTCCCTGCACGTGGGAGCCCAGCTGCTCAACCTGTCAAGCCCCCTCTTAATGAAACTGATCTTGGAAGCAGACAGGAGAGTTGAACTTGGCTCACAAAGGACAGAATGTACCAGGTTTCCACGGCACAGACCACAATTCCTGCTGTCTTTTCTGACTTTGAAGCTAAGCTTCTTTGCCAGTTTTTGGGACTAGAACACGAACTTGCCTGGTGCTTTACATAGACCCTCCCTGTTCTGGAGGTTCTGTTCCTTTGGGCAGTGCCATTTGGAAGCATTAATTTTTTTCCAACCTGTGTGTGGGGGGGCCTCTAAACTATCCCTGAAGGCCTCTGACTGCACACTCTCCAGCCAGGCTCTACCCTAGCACCTGTGCTTGGCCACACCAGAGCGGAGAGTGTCTGTGCCCCTTTCAGTTATAGGAAAAGAATTCTCATCTCCATCTCTCCTCTCTATTCTGGTCACAGTTTTGTCATGTTAGCAACACGTCAACTGCTACCTAAGCATCCTTTAGTGTCGATAATTAGCCATTAAAAGAGCCATGAATTGTCTTCATTGTGTGCCACACGTCACCCAGAGGTCTAGATTCTTTATGTATACTCTCTCATTGTTGTTCACAACCACTATTCTAGCTTTACAATATTTCTGTATGGACAGAAATCTATGACAACAGTTTTTTGTTGACCTGCAATGCTTTTCCCTTTTATCCACCACAATGTTGGTTTTCACAGAGCAGTAACAATTACATGTTGCTGTGAGTTTACACATATACAACAAATGTGCTTGTGAAATTCAATGTTGTTTTTCAGGTCCACTTTTCCAATGGAGGCACTGAGGTGTGGAAACCAAAATAAAGAAAGAAATTTCTCAAGCATGACCTGACTCTCCTGTAAAGATGGGCACATAGACTCGAGGAGAGGTGTTGGCCCTGACTGGGGTTTGGGGCAGGTTGCAGCGGGGCTTCCAGTACAATGATCTGGTCATCCTTTTTATATAAGAGGAGGATGCACGTGCACAGATCAGCAGTTGTGTTCTTTTTCACAGAGGCTGGAATAGCCATGTCCTGACTTCATAGACTATGAGGCTTTGGCAAGCTGGAGAGAGCTTGTCTCCCTGTCCAAGGCTGACTCATTCAGAGGTAGAGCAGAAGGCGGGAGGCCTGCCAGGGCTCTGATAGCTCTATCTGCAGAGCCAGGACGTAGGAGGGGCCCATGTCAGAACCTTTCCCCATCAGCTCTTGAGCAAGGTTTGATTACTCTTATATTGCAATTCTGTATTTATTTTTAAAGCAGTCACCAGGAGCCTGCTCAGCCCCAACAGTGGTAAGGAAGCAGTCTTAAATAATTTAGAGTCTGTTTGTTCCTTCTATGATACTGGTTATGGTGAGAGGCAAAGTATCTGTGTAGAGGCAAAAAAACAGCCATCAGGTGCTCTGAGATCTGGGACAGGCACTTCTATGAGAATCGAGTGGTACTAGGAAGGTCCTAGTTATGCTCTTCTGAACTTTAGTGGCTGCTTCTCGATATGGCAGGCTGGAGTCAGTTCCTTTCAGTTGCCTTGTTTTTATTTTTATTTTATTTTTTCTGTATTTTTAGGGAAGGGTCTACAGGGTGTTCAGGGTCTCACTACTAAATCAGACTCATAGTGATTGTACTGTTTACAGTCTCCCAAGAGCTGGCATTACAGGTACACAGCACCACTCCCAGCCTCAATTGCCATCTCAGGGTGCCCTAGGGGTAGGGCTGGTATGGCAGGCCCAGGGATCGAACCCCCGGCCCCTGTGTCTGCTTGCAGGTGCTTTAATCTGCTGAGCTATTTGGCCTGCCCTCCTTGTTTTTATTTTTAACACAGGAGTTTTATCAATCACATTCACAAGATCCTAAATTCTAGACCAGAGTCTCCTCAACTAGCAAGAGGTCTCCAGGTTTCTCATTCAATCATTATAAAATCCTCATCTTCAAGTTGATGGGTACCAGTGGGTACCAGATAAGGGGTGCTGCTTCACAGACAGGAAAATGATGCCCTTCTTTCTATTTTCATATACCTCAAGGAAAGAATTTGACACCCTCCTGGAAGAGCCAAGTAAAATAACTCATTTCAAGGATTCAAACTCTTAACTTTATAGAAATAATCAGTTCTGCAGAGCAGTGGGTAAGAGTAGACTTGGGAACTAGACTACCCAAACACCTGATGACTCAGCACATCTTGCTAACTGTGTGATTCAGCTTCTATACCTATAAAATGGGTTTTTCTTTTTAACATGCTCACAAGACTTTTGGGCAAATTGAGTCATATAAAGACTTTAATGATGGTTATATGCCAAATATTCTAGAAATATTTGTTATTGTGCTAATTTATTCTATACTTAAGATCAGCTTGATTTTAATAGGAATAATAAAAATGATAATCATTGAAGTCTTACTGTATCAGACACAGTAGCTAATGCTTTTCATGGATTATCACAATCTCAAATCTTTTGAAATACATCTCACTGGGATCCTCATTTTAATACAGGTATGGGAATGTCTTATCTTCCCCCAGTGCACACATGTACTTGTACAGCCATGCGAGCCTACACCAGCAAGGAGCAGATTTTATTTATTTATTTTATTATTATTATTATTATTATTATTATTATTATTTTTGTGGAACCGGGGATTGAACTCGGTCCCTTGTGCTTGCCAGGCAAGTGCTTATTCTACTGAGCTATCTCCCCAGCCCCCAAGGAGTAGATTTGAACCCAAACATTTCCTTTATTTTTCTATATTTATTTAATGACATGCAGTTGGTGGCTCCCTCTATGAGGAGCTTAAACCCAGCCCCTGCCTTGGCTTTGAAGCCATGTTATTCAGGAACGTTTTTAACTGTGCTCCATTGTCCTTATTATAAAATGATGCTGTGTTTCCCTATAGCTAGCTCTGGAATGACACCTTGGCTTTCCTGACCTCAGCATGGCATCACTGAGACACGCAAAAGATGCCACATGGAGAAGGGATGGCAGTTTTGGTTGTTGTGTTCAGTAGAACAGTTGGCTTTGTAATTCAGGAATTAATGATGCTCTGGTTCATTATTAGCCCTCCAACCCTTGTTAAAATGCGTATGTTTTGTGTCTAACAAATATATGAATGCTGCAGTGTAGGGAAGTTGTCCTCTAGAGCAGACAGCTGAAGATTAGAAGACAATTCTTTGTGCAAGCACTTTATGAAGAAGTGACCTAGCAAAATCAAGGGCTGGATGAAAACTGCATGAAGGAGAATTCCAGGAAGTGTGAATGTGGGCTTTTTGAAGACTGATCTAAGTAAGCTCAGAAGCCCTACAGGATACAAAAGGGAAAGAAACCGAGAACCTAACTTCAACAGGCTTGCGTCCTATACCAGGTTTCTCTTCTTTCTCAGATGCATGCTATTGAAATTCCCTCAACTCCATCTAGAATTCATGTGTCCATAGTCCTGGCCCTTTTCAGTTGGAGTCACTCAGGAGGAATTCCTCTTGGCACCCAGAGGCAAGTTCTCAGATCCCCACTGCCAGCTTCCAGGAGGCCCCAGGTCCAGTTTCCTAGGGTTATCTTCTTAGCTTCTGCATTTGACTTTGATCTTCTTTCCTCCTATTGAACCTCATTGAAATGACATATGTGGTAATCATGGTTTCTGAAGAAAGTTCTCGATTACTAACGGCTGGCTTACACATCCTACCGTGCCCTCTGGTGGGATCAGCATGAAAGGGGCTAAGAAGATGGAGAATGATTAAGAGAGATAGAGATGAGACAGAAGATTAATAGGTGATAAATTGGGCTATTATCTACTGAGACTCACATATTCTAGAATTTTCTGTGTTTAGCTATTATCTTCCTGATTCTAATTTTACAAATAGATACCATTACTCTTTGTATTTTTGGATGACAAGAATGAGGCTAGAGGAGTCAAAGATTTGCCCAAGGTCAGACACGTTGAAGGCAGAAGCAGACACTTGTCAAACTTAAACTGCTTCTCCACAGCCTTTGCTGCAGCAATGAGCAGGATTAAGTGGATGGGTTGAAAAAGCAGAGGAGTCAGGCTTGGGTAAAGGAGGCTATGGGGAGAAGTCTGTTACTGTAACTTTGGAAGCAGGGACTCTAAGGGCTTGGACTTCAGAAACACTGAGTCAGCAAATTTGAGGGGACCACCCCACCCTGAGAGACTTTGCAAACTGGTGTGAAGGTGGATCTATCAGAAGTGACAGAGAGGGCAGGGCCAAAGCTAGTTGCTTGCTATCAAGACCCAGAGGGAGTCCAGGCCTGCAGGTCCAGATAGGTGGTCTGTTCAGCTTGTCAGCTTTGGGTGGAGTTCTTGATAGACCTTGAGCAGGACAGCAGACTTGGGAAGGGTGGGGAGGCACAGACACCAGCAGCACTTTTCATCCATAGGCTTTTTACTCCCATTAGCCAGGCATAAAAAGCTGGACTCCTGTGGGTGTAGGCTCCTCGTCTATAAAATAAAGAGAATAATATCAATCTTACGAATTGGTATGAGGATTCATAGATGTATACACTTTCAGTATCTGTGGCCTAGAAACTTGGGATATAGCTGTAGTCTCTTTAAGAGCCAGTAATCTTGGGGGACTACCCACTCGGGCCCCCCTCCTGTCCCTTTCTCAGACAGGAGCTTTCTTTTCCTCAATAAATATATTCTGCTCATTAAGAAAAAAAAAAGAACCAGTAATCTTAAAGGAGCAGGCTGGTTCTAGAGAGTAGCACCAACTACTCTAAGAGTTTTAGAGGGCCTCAGAGCCCGACAGTCTGAGTTCATGAACAGAATCTGACCCTTCCGCAGTTGGACCTTTGCCCTAGGAGTCAGCATTATTGGCTAAAATGCCCGAGTCCACAGGGCTGGAAGAAGGCAACTGTTGGCAACTTTGAAATTTTAGAATATCTCACTTAACTGAGATCATAACAATCCAAGATTTGGAAGCATGAAAGATGTTCTGGAGTCTGTTCTGGATGTTCTAGAGATGTACTAGAGAGGAGAGCAGGCTGAGGGAAGGGTCATAAACCACAAGAGGGACACTTGATGAAATAGTGGATTCAGACTACAGGAAAATAAAAAGAAATGGGATTTAACGTGTTACTAAAATCTTTCCAGGTGTCAGACGCCATTCTATTTATTTAAGTAATCTCTTTTTTCAAAAAATAATTTTATTGAGAAAAAAATAGCAATGAGACAGTTTCAAAAACAATTAGTATGAGAGTTTCAGTAATTAATACATTGCATATTGTTATCTTCTTAGTGGTTATTCATAGTATAAGATGCTGACATGATATCCTGTCCAAACACTATTAGTACAAATCTTTCTTCTCATTGAATTAAGAGAAAGTAGCTGTATATCTATCCTATTTTGTATGTACAGATACAAAATGGTCATCCATTTGTATCCCCTTTTTTGTTTAGTTTTGTCAGAGAAGAATATTCTATTGTCACTTAAATACTGTAGGTGCGTGAATTCAGCAAAATATTCCAATATAGTCCAGTAGTCCATAATAGTAGTGGGTCATCCACAGGACTGGCAATGTCAGCTGTTGTTGACCTGAGCCCTTTACAGCCCAGCATAACAACATGGTTTCATCCTTTATACCTTGTTATTTTTACCTTTCTGCTGGATGCTTAAGACCAAGATAAAGCAAGAGCTACATTAACAAGAAATGTAACTTTTGTATCTGATAAGGTCAGTCAAGTCACCTCAGGATTTAACCTGAAACCCTGTACAACACTTCGTAGATCCTTTGTTAGTGTCAGCCATGTGGATGGGTCATGGCCATTGCTTGACCAATTTGCTTTCTGTGAAAGCCTGAGAGAACATTTTCTCTCCATGTGACTCTCCTTAGACACACTCTACATCATCGATCACATTCCTTTGTGGACCCATAATCTCCTTGATCAGAAAATTTGAGACATCACTGAGTCATAGGATGTTACAGTATAAGTTCTCCTATGTCCTGAGTCTTCACTGACCTTGAAAGGCTAGGGCTAAAATGTTGGCTGTCCTTGCAGTCCTTCTTTTTCTCTAATTTTCAGTCTGCAAACTGAGGTTGTTAACCCTCCAGAAGAGAAGCTTATTATTACCCTACAACATATGCAGTTGGGTTTAATCTCACTATCTACCTGAATATCAAACATCTTAGGCATAACATGGAACAGGTATTTTCCATCAAGTATTGATATGTTAAACTTTAAGTCCCTACAGAATATGAAGAAAAAAATTGAAAAATAAAAAAATAAAAAATATAAATTGTTACACATTTTTACATAGAAATTTAGAAATCTAACCATATATAGCATTGTAGCAGGACAGTCCTGTGACATTTTTTTTCTTGTATCCTTTTTCATTTATTATCCCCCCCATTTTTTTTTTGCTCCCAGTGCCCTCAGGGCAGGTTTGGCTGGCTTGAGTTGTGGGGATGGAACCACAGCAACCTGAGCCTGACTGCTTTGTTGAAGCAGCCACTTAAAGAACTAAGCTAAGGGGCAGGCCCCTTATCCCTTCTTTTTAAAAAACAAACATTTCTTTAGTATCACAGCTCTGTTAGGTATGCATTATTCAGGTTATGGAAATTCATGGTGATGATAAATTGCACGTATTGAACACTTAGTAGATGACAGAGTGTAATTTAAGTCCATTTTATAAATTAACTATGTTATATTCATGCCAGTGGTCAGGAACAGATCATTATCTGTTGCACTGATGGAGAATGCAAGGTATTTGGGACAGGAATATTTCTTGATGACACATGGGTAGCTGTCGCTAGATCCCAGGCAAACTGGACTGTCATACTATGTGCTTCTCTTCAAGCATGGAGAACTTAAGGTGAAAGAGATGAAGCAATTTGTCCAAGTTTAGAAAGCTCCCAAGTTTAGAGGCTGAGAGGCAGGCTTAGTGCTATTCCCACTGAAGATGATGGTGCCCTTCCCACATCCAAACATCAGCAAAAAGATCCACTGTGGATCCATACAGTAGAGACAGGGACCTCCACCTCAGCCCCTACTCCTGACTTCTGCTCCTTGGACACTGGAAGTCCTGAGTCTAAGCCACATTTGTAATATACACTTGGTATCCATCAGGCCATCTTGAGAGAAAAGTAATCTAAAGACAAATTTTAATACAAGTTCAAAATAAAAAGAAAGTCTATCCTGGATTACTAAGACTTTCAGATGATAAGTTGTAGGTATATGTTTGCCCAAATTGCTTTTTGCATCCTTTGCCAACTTGCACATTTGATCAAGGAAGAGCACAGGGGTTACATTCTTCAATCATTCCTCTGACCCAGCCACTGCCTCTGGGTTCCCTGTTCATGAACTTCACCTCCTCTTCTCCAAAGCACATGGATGAATTGGTCTGGTCTGTGCCTGTGTGACTGTCTCACTAGGGCCAAGCACCGAGGACCTGAAAGCAGGCCAGGTGCCATGCTGCTGTGCTGTGACGGGGACACTGAGAGACAGGGTGCTGCAACTCCCCTGAGTCCCACTTTTGCAGTGTTGGAAAACTAAACAGTGACAAACTTGGGGATTCACATTGTCTTTCTCATCTACAAGCAAAATAGAAACACTCAGTAGAAATACTTGTCAGGCTACAGCGTGTTGTCTATCTGTCTATCTGTCCGTCTGTCTGTTTGTTTCTCCCCTCCCACTCTCTAAAAAAAGTCATCTCTTACTGCATTTTCTTCTAAGCTTAGAGACCTTATGTTATAGGGAGACTTGCTTGTTGGTCAGAGGCAGACTAGGGAGAAGAGAATTTTGACAGGGACAAAGTGTGAAGGAAATGGCTGAATGGAAATGTCAGAGAAGGTCGGCCTGAAGTTACGATAGGACAGCCGATTGCCAAATACCTCCTGTGAAATTATTTTGGAAGAACTAAGTGATTTTTTTTCAAATAAACTGAATCTATGAGCTTTTAAAGTTAAGAAATATTTCAAAATAACTATTATTTCTAAACTAATCATCCTTATTGGTTTTATTTATTTATTTTGTTTGTGGAACTGGGGATCAGACTCAAGCCCTTGTGCTTGCCAGGCAAGTGCCTATTCTACTGAGCCATCTCCCTGGCCCCCCCTCTGTATTGTTTTTTTTTTTGAAAAGTTAAAAATTCCTTATTTTTTTATTCCTGGTACCACTACCACAATTTATAGGGCAATATACCTGATGTAATGAAAAGAAAGAAAAAGACAAAGCTACAACAGATAAAAGACCTCAGGAATGTACATCTAATTGACACTACATTGCATTAATCAATAGCTGCACTTTTTGCAAACTGTGGCTATGACAGTCCTGAACCAGAAG
>NW_004524722.1:5424709-5425550 GCF_000260255.1 Octodon degus | reverse complement strand
ACTGCAGTCTTGGCTGTTCCTAATGTTGTGTAACATATGTTACATAACTGGGCAGGTATTTTTTTACATTATATTCAATGATTTTTATTTTATTTTATATCTTATTTTTATACTTTTCTGCTGAATGGTTAAGACCAAGATAAAGCAAGACGTATATAACAAGATATGTAATTTTTGTATTTGCCGAGGTCAGTCAAATCCCCTTAGGATTTACCCTGAAACCCTGTACTGCAGTTTGTAGATCCTTTGTCAGTTTTATGGGGTCATAGAAGAAAGTGATCGATGATGTAGAGTGTGCCTAAGGAGAGTCACATGGAGAGAAAACATTCTCTCAGGCTTTCACAGAGAACAAATTGGTCAAGTAATGGCCTTGAATCATCCACATGGCTGACACTGACAATGGGCAGGTATTCTAACATAGTATTTAAGTATTTAGATGTTTCTGTCCTTCTGTAATTAAATGACATAAGCTACTCTTTGGGACTGAAAACATTAGCTAGGGTATTGTTTTACATACTACGGTTAATTTTATTTATTTATTGTTTTTTTTTTTTTTTTTCAGAACCAGGAATTGAACTCAGGCCCTTGCCCTTGCCAGGGAAGCGCTTATTCTACTGAGCCATCTCCCAGGCCCCTACAGTTAAAATTTTTAAGAAATTGATTTAATACCTAAGACCTGATCTGTCCAAAATTGTTAACTCAGGCTTTGAAAACAGCATTATAATTTAAGCACTTCCCTATCTCCTCCTGTTTCCTCCCCCACGTCCACATTTCAGATACCTGCACGTACCAACAAGGTGACTTACCCATGTCATGTACAATAAATGGTGGCATTTTTTTT
>NW_004524722.1:5422435-5423707 GCF_000260255.1 Octodon degus | reverse complement strand
AACACAAGAGTAAGTCACAAAACCAAAGCCTCTGGAGCGTTTTGTTTGAGGATCTCTCATTACCACACAATCTGTGAGTGGGCCCCATTTTTCAAAATGTTATCTTAAACTATCACCGGTAGTTTCAAAACTCAGACCACCAATAAACACCTTCCTCAACTGCTCTGGCTCCTTGGGATCATGGCCCTCCATGTTGAGACCGGACTCACCTCTTCCAACTCGAGTTCAACATGGACTCCTTATTGGTTTTAGATATGTGTCTATTATGCTATTACAACATAGAACTTAGTGAACATATGCTATTTTTCTTGCTCTGTGCACAGGAAACCAATCTAAGCTTGGAAACAGTGATCTAAGCCATGCCATCACTTTGCATTTCAGAGGCTTCGCAAATGAGAAAATTTGGGACGACGTGGGATATAAATGATCAGTAGGCTTCTGCCCCTCTCTCACGGCAATGTTTGGGTAGAATGGTGATTGCTTTATTTCGTCAGGGGTGGGCTTCCGATCATTGCAGATCTGCCTGGCCATAGCAGGCTTGGGAAGCTGCTGATGTAGAGGAGAAAGGGAGGGCTGTGGTCAGCAGAGAAGATGCTTTCTCTACTCCTACCTTGGTGGAGCAGCTAAGAGTAAGCCCCACTGTCTTGTGTTGTAGTCAGTTCGGTGCACCTTGCCCTAAAGAGAGATGGAGAACAGATAATTTCCATAAAAAAGTATCTTTATTTATCAAGGCCTAATTTATATTTTCTTAATTTTATTATTTTTTTGGTCCATTTCTCATTATTTGAAAAGGTATTATGCAGAGAGAAAGAGAGCAATTTCTTTATCTATATACCATATATATGTATATCAGAAAGTACTGAAAAATGTATTTCTGTGCTGTAGTTAGCATAGGAACTATTATTACCTTGTTCATTTTTAATTTGTTTTATTTTTGGCAGAACCGGGGGTTGAACTCAGGCCCTTACTCTTGCCAGAGAAGCGCTTATTCTACTGAGCCATCTCCCCAGCCCAGAACTATCATTTCTGCCTAGTACTCTGGGGGGGGGAATTATATGTCTTACTCTTGTTTTTGATTTAAGCATTGAAATTAGTGTTTTTCTTACTGCAGTTGCTCCAAAATGTTTACTGATCAACTATCATTACATTTCTTTTTTTTTTTTCTTTTTTTTTTTAAAGTTTTATTGACAAACAGATAGCAATGAGACAGTTTCAAATCAAATCGGAAGTACAGTTTCAACAAATAATACACTGCATATGTTCTTCTTAGTG
>NW_004524722.1:5415167-5420720 GCF_000260255.1 Octodon degus | reverse complement strand
AAGAGGATTTCCAGACCAACTTTTCTAAGGAGTCTCCATACTGATTTCCATAATGGTTGCACCAGTCTACACTCCCACCAGCAGTGGAGAAGGGTTATCATTACATTTTCTACAAATCTAGCACTGTTTTTCCTTCAACCTCCTTGCCTCTGATTATATAAACTCTGTTTTTACTTTAGCCCATATTTGATCTCTGAGGCTGAAAATAGGAGAATCACTTTGAGTCTGCTCTACATAGGGAGACCCTGTAGACCCTGTACTAAATACATTTTTAAAAGGCCATATTTGATTTAAGTGTAAGTCTCCGTCATCCCTTTCCACAGTCTCAGCATGGAAAACTCTGGCTGGTTCCTGGTCTGAGTCAGACTGTGTCCCCTCCACTTGGCTTCCTGCCTCCTTCTGGACCAGTGTTGCTGAGAGACTTCAGCAATGTTGAGTCATGCTGAGTCATGCTGAGGCCTAGGGTGTGTGGCCAGATGTTTTCAGTCTTGTGTGATGCCTGTTATCTGTGTCCCCAGCAAGAAACTTACCAAATAGATGGTAAGAAAAGCAGGAGTTTATTACCTGACTAAAATCCTACCTCAGGTAGGATCATAGAAGAAAGACAGAATATGACATCCTAAACTACAGTATCTCCAATTTAAAAGAATATTTCTGGTTGTTCTCATCAGAGACCACGTGATCAGTCATTTTGAATCAGAAATTAATCTTGTACACACATAAAAACAACAAAGGCATGCTTTTTCAGTAATATATATAGATTTTTAGTTTATAAGAGATGTAGCTATTAATGAAATGCTATCAAAGTACTTTGAAGTGTAGAATCTGTGTTGGTGAGTTTCATAACAGGTTCTTAAATATTCTATAATGCAAAGCACAACTTAAGTGTCCTTCACTGTATAAGTTTGTGGCATGGCTGGAGACTTGAAGGATTTTTCCAGATCATAAAATGCTAGGGTTCTGCATACTGAATATATCCTTCACAAGGAGTTCTAGAGACCTGAGCTGACACAGGAGATGAGTGAGGAAAACACGAAAAATGTGGAGAACACAGTTCACCATTTTAGGGTCCCCATGCATGACCCAGTGACTGAGTGCCTGTGCTCTTGGAGGGCACAAGCTGGGTTTGCTCAGTTAGGGACCTGGCAGGCCAGTCTTGTGCTACCAACCTTACAGAGAAGAGGAAGTCAATTTCCAAGCCTGAGAAGGAGAGACACATCCCGGAGGAAGGCTCACAGCTGTGTAGGTGAAACCCATGATACCCCGTGATAAACACTGTGGAGAAGAAAAATGAAAAGGAGGTTGAAAGAGTAGAGAAAGCCTTTAGAAGAATGGCTTTTGTTTCTGTGGGAATTCATTGATACAAAAAGATGTTATATTAATTTGAAATAATTGGAAGATTTATAAAACAGGAAAAACAGAAAACAAGAAGCATATAAATGAGTTTAACTGACACATGGGTAACTTCTAAATAAATGTTCTGAATCATTTGCTCCACTGAGCATTTCAAGGCTCTGAACTATGATGATTTTGGATTCCCAAGACTATTGTAAGTCCTAATATGGGTTCCATATCAAATGGTGAGGGACTGTTTTAATCTACTAGGTTCTGATAGAAGCATAAGAAGAGATTCAGTGATGTTGTGAAAACTTCCCTTTTGTACAAGTATCTCTGTAGGAAGAATAGGGAGAATTACATTATGACTTTTAACACAAATACTGACTTTTAGAAAAAATTATACTTAATGAATCTAATTTGAGGACAACAGCGTGCAATATAGCAGCTGTTGTTGAGTTTCTACCATCTTGTGTAGTGAAATTCTGTATCATTTCTAATGTTTTGATTATTAGTATATTTTATTCGCCTTAAAGAAATTAAAAAAGAGTATCTTAGAAAAGAATGTTTATAGAGATGATAGAACATAAGACAGTTGTGTGTGTAATAACTGTGAAAAAATTATTAAACCAGATATCAATGAAGAAGGAAGGATAATTAAAGAGAAAAAATTCAGGAGATTAGTCTAGAAAGAATGAGTGATATCAGAGCAAAATTGGTGGCTAAAGACTTAGAGAATTATTCATTATTTCATAGCTGAAGTAGTAGACACAGCTAGATGAGCTAGTAATTGGTTTAATACTCTCATGTGGCTGACATAATAGTCTTAAAATCTAACCACAAAGTGGCTCATTCTTAATTGTCTTGTGCCTGAAAACGAGGTAGTCTACTTCTTTCTCTAACACAGTGGTCAACATTACACCTAAGGTACAGTACAGTGATGTACACTTTTATCCTTCTATTGTACACACAAAGAGTAAATCATGAGGGATGTAGGAACACTTCCAGGAAACAAGTCAAACTCCAGAGTGTAATTGAGTATTAAGCAGAAAAATAAAGAGGTGCCTAACCCTCCTCTCCCTATTAAGATTCCCCATCAAAGTCCCTCACTGCAGAATTATTTACTGATTTATGCCAACCCTTCTCAAAGAACATGAAACTCCTATAGCTAGTCTGCATCCAAGAAATATTAGTTGATACTTCTTTGGTTAAAAATCTGATAGGGAAACAAGCCCACAGAAGGCTTCTGATTTCCCCAAAAGTCCATGGACCCTCCCTTCTCCAATGCTAGCTCTGAGGTGGTGACTGTATTTATCAAAGTCATTGATGAAACTCAACAAAAACACTCTCCTTGACTAGGTGCAAAATTCTCATGTAAACTAGTGCAATTGTAATGGAAATTGGTATGAAGATTGCTCAACAAACTAAAACTAGCAATTCTATTTGAGCAGACATTCCTCCTCTAGCCATCAGACTGAAGGAGTTCAAGGAATCATATTACAGTGAACTGTGCATATCAATGATTACAGCAGCACAATTCATAATAGCTAAACCTCAGAGGTGGCCTATTCATCCACTGGTGGAAGAAAGAATAAAGCAAATGTATTTATATACACACTATTGCTCTGTCATAAAGAAAGATAAACTTGAGGCATTTGTAGGAAAATGGATGTACCTTGAGACCATAGTTAAGTGAAATAAGTCAGACCCACGAGCTCAAATATTACATCGTTTCTCTTCTGTGAGAAAGCAAAAATTTAAATAAAAAGCAAAATAAAGATCAATAATAGGAAATAAGGAGACTGATCTTTTCCACTTGGGAAAAGGAAGGAGAGAGGAGGGAGAAAGAAAAGGGATGAAAAGGAATTAAGACATGCTGCATGTTATATATATATATATATATATATATATATATATATGTACTAAGTCATGAGTAATATTATTACAAACTACAAACATATATTAAAATATTGTTAAAAATACTCATGTTGATACATACTAGTCCCTGCCACAGAAACAGACCCCATAATCCCATGTCCAATCTCTATTCCATTAACTTTACACTTAACATGTATTCAGAAACCAATAAAAATATAGCCAAAAAAAAAAAAAAAAACAAAACACTTCCTTACAGACATGGCGCAGTCAATTAACATCAAGGAGCTGAATCTGCCACAACTAGAAATGCTCAAGAACTGGCTGGATCAGGAAGTGAAGTTCTTGTCCACATCCATCGCCGAGCTCAAAGTGGTACAGACCAAGTACGTGGAAGCCAAGGACTGTCTGAACGTGCTGAACAAGAGCAATGAGGGGAAAGAATTACTCGTTCCACTGACGAGTTCTATGTATGTCCCTGGGAAGCTCCGTGATGTAGAACACGTGCTCACTGATGTGGGAACTGGCTACTATGTGGAGAAGACAGCTGAGGATGCCAAGGACTCCTTCAAGAAGAAGATAGACTTCCTTGCCAAGCAGATGGAGAAAATCCAGCCAGCCCTACAGGAGAAGCATGCCATGAAACAAGCTGTCATGGAAATGATGAGCCAGAAGATTCAGCAACTCACAACTCTGAGGGCACTGCCAGGCCTGAAAGTATGTTGTAGAAATGAAGCAGAAGGGTAGACCATGCCTGTAATCCATAATTCCAGTGCTCCTTGGGAGCCTGAAACAGGAGGATTGCTGTGAGTTCAAGGACACCTTGAACTATACAGCAAGACCATGTCTCCCAAAAAAGGGAAGAATTGGGGGAGAGGGACATTATATTGGTTTGGAACTTTGTGGTCTTCTGAAAGGAAAGAGTCTTGTGTTTAATGCTAATAAATATGCCTGGTGGGCAAAAAAAAGCAGCCAAAGCATATTCATTGCTACCACCCACTCTAAAATGCCACAATCTCCATTTACATGATAGCTGTAGACTCAGCTGGTCTCTGCTCCTACTTCTCCCCCTATATGGTGCCTTCCCCACACAGCAGCCAAAGCAATCTTCTAAATTGTAACTCATATTGGGTTACCTCTTGATTTAAAACCTTCTTTAGCTTTCTATGTCAATCATAATAAAGCCAACCTTCAAATTTTCTAAAACATAAAACAAAAAAAATATTTCTTGAAATAACAATTGTTAATGCTTACATTTATTATGAATCGATACTGGTATATATGCATGTGTATATGTGTTATATACATATATAGGTATGTATTACTGTTTATGCACATATGTGCGTATTTTTCTTACAATTATAATTATCTTCTAGGCCCCACATTTTATAGATTAGTGCCTATATAGCCATATCTTTTTCTACTGTTTCCCTTACTTAATCTAATCTTACATAAGTCATTTTAAAAGTCTTAAGCTTCTTGGGCCAGCCAAGTAGTTCATCAGATTAAAGCACCTGCTTAGGCAGATGTAGTGGCCGGGGTTTGATCCCCTGAGCACCATGCTGCTCTCGCCACCCCTGGGGAGCTCTGAGAAGGCGATTGAGACTTGGCATGATGGAATGCACCTGTAATCCCAGCTGTTGGGAAGCTGAGCACAGGTGGATCACTTGGGAAGCTGAGCACAGGTGGATCACTGTGAGCCTGATCTACATAGTAAGACCCTGTAGACCGTGTACTAAAATATAAAAAAAAGTTCTAAACTTCTCATCTTTTTAGGATATTTGCTCCCCATGGTTTGAATATTTAATTAAGGTTGCCTGTGAGTAGTCTCCTAAGTATATACTTAGCGTCCTCTTCCATGTCTCCTTATAGAGGGGTCATTCTGTGATTCACTACTTAAAGTACCAACGTGCTGCACATTGTAATCACACTCTGTGCTTCACTTCCATTTATCCACAGCACTAAGCATCACTGGGGCATACTGCTGCACACACTTATTTCCTGGTTGTGTAGCTATTCCACTACTAACTGCATGAAGGAGGGATGCTGTTTTTATACTTTTTTTCTGCTATACAATTTGTGGTCTAGAGTGAATGAAAATAAACAGCCAAACAGCCACACAAGTAATATAAGTAAAAGGACATCCACAGACACATCCACAGCTGCAGACACGAGAACAATTTAGTGGTGCGACACTGGAAGTAGAAAGGCTTCCTAGGGGCCGGGGAGAGAGATCAGTAGAATAAGCACTTCCCTGGCAAGTGCAAGGGCTTGAGTTCAATCCTTGGGCCTGAAAAAAAAGAAAGGTTTCCTAGAGCAAGCTAGACCTCAGCAGACAAAACC
>NW_004524722.1:5403971-5413632 GCF_000260255.1 Octodon degus | reverse complement strand
TAAATATATTTAGCATATGTATGTTTTGGAGGCCCTATAGTTGACCATTTGAAAATTAGTTAATTTAAATGTTGGGAAATAACAATGAGATTTGGCTTAATGAACCAAGGTGATGTACTAAAGGGAAAGAAGTAAAGATTTTTAAAAAGCACTTGATCTGCCCTTTTTTTCTCCTTCCCACTTGAGTACCTTTCCCCCTTGAGCCTGTCTTCTACATTCCCCTTCTTCCTGTTTCTGCTACTATCCTGTGATCTTCAACAAATGTAGCTATTTACTACATTTTACAAAAGCACTTTTTCTAATAATAATGGCAGACCTTCTGGATATTTCATTGCATTTTTATTTCTAAGTTGTTCCTAGTTCAGAGAATACATTAAAGAGCATTATTATACATAAAGAAAAATATAGAACTTTCTGGATAAAATAAATGAAAAGTTTTTATTTTCAAGGTCAAAAGGATCAAACTAAACGTGTATTTCAGAGTACAATGAGACATGCACAACTTTTCTAAATTGCTAAATTCAAGTTTCAAAACTCAAGACACATCATGTGGGAAAGTGGGATAGCTGGCTGGCTCTGACTTTCCACCTTACTTTCCTCTGAGGCTTCCTCCACTTAACCTCCACGCACACCCTTGGCTCTGCCTTGGCTGGCATGGCTCCAGAGGTCAACTGATTCTATGCTCTGGGGCTTGGGGAGGGCTCACCCTGAAAATGGGACACAGCACTGGACGAAATCCACGTACCAACTTTGTGAGACGTGGTGTGTGGATAGTGTGAGTATTGGTGACTACTGGTAATGTCTAGTCTTTCCTTGTTTGGAATGACACTAGAAAGAGTTTATAAACTTCCTGCAGAGTAAATGTTAGAATTTCTTATTGCTGGTGGTAAGCAGCCACATCTGGCCTTTACACAACCTAATAAAGCCATTTGGTACTATTTCTGTTACGAGAACAGAAATATAAATACGTAGCCCAAGATGATTTGTAATCCCAGTTGATAATGCTAGAATGATTTTCCTTTTTTTTGGTTTACAAATGCTATAAACATCTTTTTTTTTAATTTTAGAATTAAATAAAATCAGTGAAAAAACTGGTTTATTCAAAAGAATATCCAGGGCCAGGGAGGATAGCTTGGTGGTCTAAGCACCTGCCTGGAAAGCGCAAGAACTGGGCTTTGGTCCCCAGTGCCACATGCCGTGCCAGACCACAACTCTGTGAAGACCTAAAACTGGGCGTGGTGGCGCATGCAGTAATCCTAGTGCTGGAGAAGATTACTAAGAGTCTGAGCTGCGTAGCGAGACCCTGTATCAAATAAATAAACAAAAAATAACAAAGTAAAAAGAATATCCTTTGAAGAAAATATTTTTCTCATTAACATCATGTTAAAGATGTAGTAAACTAAAGGGCTTGCTTTATCTATCAACAATTTAATTTATATAATTTTCTATACTGAGTCCATGAAAGAATAATATAATCTTCATTTTTGGAATAAACATATATCATAAGTTGGGTAGTAAGATTTAAGAATATATTTTTTCTGTGTACTTCATATAATGTCTTTAAAAATTCTATTTCTTAAAATCTAGCCCAGAACTTTGAAACCTGCAAATATTGTAGGAAACCCTCAGAAGCAGGATTTATCTTTATTAAATTTAGGGTTTTTTTTTTTTTTTGGCTACCATGGATAGCATTCAGGACCTTGCCTTGCCAGTCAGGCGATTATGCCACTGAGGTATATCATCAACCCAATTAGGTTTTTTTTTTTTTTAGCTTTCTTGTCATTAAATGTCCTAAGACATGTAGAGTTTTAATTTGACTAATTTTTATATAGACCATAAATGAATATTTTATTTTCTGGCTATTTAATCATTCTGATCAGTCTTTGACACCAGTGTCACTTATCTTAGTAAACATTGGGTGTGTAATCCAGAGAAAAAGGGACAGCAATCACTCATTGTTGACAGGAGAAAGAAATGAAATCTTTTTTTTTTCCTCTTTTCAAAGTTTTATTGATAAACATATAGCAATGAGACAGTTTCAAATCAAATCGAAAGTACAGTTTCAACAAATAATACACTACATATATTCTTCTTAGTGGTTAATTGATGTACAAGATGCAGACTTGTGATCCTACTTACAAACACCATTAGAAAAAATTATTCTATTCATTAAGAGAATGCAACTATATATCTATCCCAACCACTTTGAATACACAGATACAAAATGGACATTCATAGTTATACCCCAATTTTTTTAAGTTCCGTTGTTGAATATTATAGGTGTGTAAACTCAGCAAAATATTCTAAAAGAGTCCAGTAGCCCATAATAGCATTGGGTCTTCTGTTTAACTGGCAATGTCAGAAATTATTGACCTGAGTCCCCCACAGCTCAACGTAACAACATGGCTTTACTTCCTATATTTCATCTTCATACTTTACTACTGGGTGGTTAAGACCAAGATAAAGCAGGACCTGTGCAACAAGAGTTGTAGCTTTTTGGTCTGAGAAGGTCAGTGAAATGCCCTCAGGATTTATCCTGAGATCCTGTACCTCAGATTGTAGAACCTTTGTCAGCAGCAGCCATGTGGATGAGTCACGGCCATTGCTTGGCCAATGTGCTCTCTGTGAAAGCCTGAGAGAGTGTCTTCTCTCCATGTGACTCTCCTTAGGCACACTCTACATCATCCATCACTTTCCTCTTTGGCCCCATAATCTTGATCAGAAAATTTGGGACACTACCGAGGTACATGACGTTACAGTACAAGTTCTCATATGTCCTGAGTCTTAATTGACCTTAGAAGGCTAGGGCCAAAATGTTGGCTTTCCTTGTAGCCCTCCTTTTTCTCTAATTTTGGTCTGCAAACTTAGGTTGTTAACCATTCAGAAGACAAGCTTATTGTTATTATCAAACGATTTAGGCTATCAAGCTTAACCTCACTATCTCACTGCATAACTCTACTTTTTTTTTTTTTCGGAACCGGGGATTGAACACAGGTCTGTATGCTTGCCAGGGAAGCACTTATTCCATTGAGCCATCTCCCCGGCCCAGAAATGAAATCTTTAAAAAGGATCAGATGAGGTAGGCCAGCGTGCGTCCACAAATACCCTGTGATGCATATGCATTCACCAGGACCTCAGAGCGGAAATTCTTTGTCCTTACATGGAACCAGACCTGCAGCCTCTCAAATCTGTGCCTTTCCTGGAGTCCTTCTCCAAAGCCAAGGGAGCATGGATTGAGTGGGTCCCTCATGGAGGGCAGATCAGATCTCCTAGGCTCAGAACAAAGATGTCTGGGCCTTGCAGCTGGTCTGACAGAGGATGGGTAGGAGGAGCAACCTCACAATGGAATAAGAGGGAACAGTGTCCACACGATGAATAGGAGGGACAGAGAACATACCCACAGGGTTTGCTTCAGGGACACGTATTTTTCATGAACCCTTGAACATGAGAGGCCTGTAACATGGGTGCTGACAGCCTCTGATCCACACACCTGTTATGAGGAGAGAGTTACAAGTGCTCACACTGTGGACCCAGAGAAAATTTGCCTCAGAAACCCAGGCATTACTTCATTGGCTCTTTATTAACTCAGAAACTCTTTGTCTCAGAATGGCCAACTGCTTCTTGTTTATTCATTCACTGGTGTTCTAACACAGGGATAAAATGTTTTCTCTCTAGACCAAGATGGCTTTCTTTTTCAGCTGTATATCTGAGACCAGTAGGACTTACCTTGGGGTCTACAGAAAACTAAACGTTAGTCAGATTTGTGGTATAAGAAGTCCATGCTTATTTTATTAATCATGAACTGAAATTTAGCATTTATCTTTTTCCATTTTGAATGTAGTAGCAAAGCAGTAGCTACAAATAGAAGTCAAGATTATTTTTTATATTATGCTATAGCTTTTGCTGATCTCTTTAAATGACATCAGCAATTACTTTATTATGGCAGTTATGTGACCATCTGTCTCAGTTACTCTCCTCTAGTTGCTGGGACAATTACCTGACATTCAAAATGAAGGAAGGAAAGGTTTATTTAGCTCACAGTTACTGGAGGTTTCAGTCCATATTCAGCTGGCTCCAAAGCAGAGCAGCACAGCAGAAAGCAACTTTCCAAGGTGGTGGCAAAAGTAAGAGCAAGGGGAGGGGTAGCAGCAGCTCAAGCAGCTAACTGCTTTTCCCTTCTTACATTGAAATGCAAATTACCTGCCCCAGACAGCAGCATCCATACCCACAATAATCCATCACAAACTCCAGAAGCTGCCCCATGACTGCATGAGGCTTTGAGGGGACACCTGAACACAAACCATGACACCATCACAAGACCTAATGCATTCATAATAAACCACACATGACACTATACCAAAAAATGAATGTTATGGTATTTGATAACTATATTGCAAAAGAAGTGGCCTTTTGTCAATCCTATGTATAGTATTCTGTACATTGATAAATACAGTTTTCAATAGTCATTGCCCTGTCAAATTAGTCTGTTATAAAAATAAATAGATAAATAGAATTATACCTCCTTGATTGTGTCTGTGCTGTCCACTGGCTAAGAACTTACACTTAGAAATGTATTATTGGTTAAAAGCTAAAAGAAAGTGGGGTAAGGGAGTACCAACTTAGAAAAAGTCATTAAATCAGATATAAACTCCTTGAATCATAAGTGAAATGTCAGGAGGGGGCCGGGGAGACAGCTTAGTAGAATAAGTGCTTCCCTGGCAAGCTTAAGGGCCTTGAGTTCAATCCCCAATTCCACAAAAAAAAAAAAAAAAAAAGTCAAAATGTCAGGGAAATATTTTCATGCATTGAAAGTGTTTGTGTCACATGTTAAAAAGTTATCATAAGTACCAAGGCATACTTATAAAGAAAACTAAGCTTAAAATATGGAGACATGAGAAACTTTTCCATGTTATGAATTGAAAAAGAGCCAGCAGGACCTAGAGCATCAGAATACAATGACAACAACAAAATAAAGAATAAGTCACAATAAAAATAAAAACAAAAAACAAAACATTATAGCAAAAGAAACTTTCATACCTGGCAGGGGCAAAGGTAATAAAAGAAGGATGAAGAGATAGAAATAATAGATGGAGAACTAGAAGGAAATAGAACCTGGGAAGGGACGGTTAGGTCATGGTGACACAGCGACTCTTAGCAAAGCTTCAACTTGTGTCACTCTGCATCCCTTAATCCTTAGTACTCAACTCATCTTGATAGAGAATAACTTCTGTGAGCTTTGCTGCTTCATTTTAAACAACTCAGATAATAGTAATTATATTACAAGGTATAAAGTGAAATAACATAGAAAACATTCTTCCTGTATATAGATGCGACTGAATGCGTAGAAACATAGACCTCCCATTTCAGCGCCAATACCTAAAAGCTAGAAAGTCACAACTTGTCCATAAAACAAAGACACTAGAATTTGCATCTCTTGCACATAGGACTATAACAAATTCTAAAAATACTCCAACTTCTAGCAGGAATAACATATCAATTAACTAGTTCTTCATTTTGATCACGAATCTTGTTGTAGAATAATCTCAGCTTCTTCAGCTGTCTCATTGTGACGAGTATGGAGAAGACAGAAAAGCAGAAAGGCAGCTCACAGCAGTACCCTGTAAGTAACCAACTTCTTCTCTCATTACCAAATAATAATAATAATAAAAAAACCCCAGGATTCTCTGAAAGCACAGGGCATGGTGTTGTTTTGTGTCCCTTTTCTAATAATCATTTTCTGGTAGTCTACCTTGGAATTGAGGCCTTAATACCACAGCAAATCACTTAGTATTGCCCTCTGTTTCTAGAAATAGTTGTGTGCTATTCTTGTTTTACTTAGAAAAGATATGGAGGTTTATGTTATCATCCAGCCTTCCAGATTGTGAGAATCTGAAGAGGTTCTGTGTTGAGAGCATTGAGTTTTTTGTTTCTTGATGTTGTCTTTTTTATTATTGTTACCTTCCTGAGTTCACATGTTAAAGTTGTTTGGATTGGAGCTATTTTTCTGTCTTGAAAGTAGCTCCCCTCTACTTGGAAAAGGGTTGGGTTAGATGACATTAATCATGCCAGCAGATTTCATGAGGACAGAAGAGAGTGAAAGGGAAGCTTGACTAAAGAATTGTGTTATGGTTAGAGGAGGAGCCAAAGGTAGGAATGGCTCAGAGTCCAGCCACATCATTGTAAGCCCAGGGCGCATTCTTTGCTGCTGACCCTCCTCTGACCTGGCCACACCCATGACGGACACAGCTCAGCTTGACCAATGGTTTCAAAGTACTGGGGAAAGGAGGGGGCCAGAACTTCACTAGAAAAGAATAAAAGGCGACAGCTTCCAGCAGCAGCAGCAGCAGCAGCAGCAGCAGCAGCAGCAGCAGCAGCAGCAGCAGCAGTAGCAGCAGCAGCAGCAGCAGCAGCAGCAGCAGCAGCAGCACATTCTGCTCCTGACACTTCTGTGGTCCCTGCCAAGCTCCCGACTGACATCATGGTGCATTTTACTTCTGAGGAAAAGAGTATCATCAGTGCCCTGTGGGGCAAGGTGAACGTGGAAGAGACGGGAGGCGAAACCTTGGGCAGGTAAGTACAAGTTCTCCATGCGTAAAACTGACCCTGGAAATTGTCTATGAATCTCCTCCAGATTTTTGAATGTCTCTGATTTTCTGCGTTATTATCCTCTCTCGTAGGCTCCTTACTGTCTACCCCTGGACTCAGAGATTCTTCGACAGCTTTGGCAACATGTCCTCCCCCTCTGCCATCATGGGCAACCCCAAGGTCAAGGCCCATGGCAAGAAGGTGCTGACCTCTTTTGGAGAAGCCATTAAGAACCTGGACAACCTCAAGGGCACCTTCGCTAAACTGAGTGAGCTGCACTGCGACAAGCTGCATGTGGACCCCGAGAACTTCAGGGTGAGTTCACGTGTTTTACTCAGGAAGAATACTTAGGAGCAATAATGGAAGATGACACTATGATGGGAAATGTCAACAAAGATCTCAGAAATCATGATCTACTTTGATACAAGAAAGACAGATGCCCTGTGGGTGTAACTAAAACCAACTTGATTAATGAAGGTGATGGTTTGGATATAAGAAACCTTGAATTTGCTTATAGCTGTTCATAAAGCTTTGTCAGAACTGGATATGCTTTATGCTTATCCTGGAGAATAATATTACAGCACAGAAAATTTGTCAAGGAGAGCTAGAATTTGGTTTTTGGTAGATACATGCTTATCTTAAGGAAGGAGAAATACTTGATTGAATGTGTGTCCTAATTATAGAAGTTTAGATATAGATTTTAAGAAAAAAATGTTTTTAAAGATTTTGTCAACATAGAAAAATTCTCTAAAATCTCTTAAATTCTATTTGAGTATTATGACCAAAGAAAGGCTTGTTTCATATTTGGCCAGAGACTTAAAACTGCCATCAAGAACCAGTTTAGCACAGAAATCATGTTTAAAGAAATTAAACAATTGTTGAATATGGAGAAAAGGAAGCAAAGCAAATAAAAAATGGTGAAATGAGAAGAGGGTAAAGAGATAGGAGGGAGAATGTTAAATAGGCACTCAGAAACATGAAACTGAACCTAAGTCCTTCAGAGAAGCCTGGAGAGGTGGTTTGGAGTCATAGAGAGTTGTAGTTGTGAAGCCATTTCTTTCCCTGCAAGCTCTTGTTCAGAGGCTGGTACTCAACAGGCCTTTGTGTTGCTCTGCTTCATCTATAGCTCCTGGGTAACGTGCTCGTGATTGTTCTGGCTACTCACTTCGGCAAGGAATTCACCCCTGAGGTTCAGGCTGCCTGGCAGAAGCTGGTGTCTGGTGTTGCTATTGCTCTGGCCCACAAGTACCACTGAGCCTGCTTTCCAAGCCACCGGTGTTGCTGTGTGCTCCAATACCCTCCTTCTGCACATGGTGGTTGGGCCTTAACATTACAACTTCCTTTCAATAAAAGTCATTCTCTTCAGTAATCAAAAATTGATGTTTTGTCTTCTCCATCTTTTACTCTTGCACTAAAGAGAAAGTCTTCACAGGCTGAAGGGTGGGTTGTAATGTGGGAAGAAATGAAAGCTTCTTTGAGAAGCATATAGGGACTCATCAAAAATATTTGTCAGTGAAAGATCAAGGAGACCAAGTTGGAGAGGAAGTTCTATCAAGAGCAAGAATTAGGGACCTATGGGGCAGGGTCCCATTGTGCAATGCGGCAAAAAGGAAAAAGAGGAAAAAGGAGGTAGAAAGTGATAATTGAAAAAACAAAGCTGAAATCCACACCCATTTGTATATGTTTTTATTTTTTATTTTTTTTGCAGTACCAGGGATTGAACTTAGGACCCTGCGCTTGCCAGGCAAGAGCTTATTCTACTGAGCTATTTCCCTGGCTTCATGCCCATTTTTTTTTATTAAAAGCAAAATGAAAAGTCTTTGCATGGATCCAAAGTCAAATGAAGATTACTAACTTAATTTATTTTAGTCTATATTTGGAAGAAGCTAGACTGTCATGCTTTTTGAGATTGATGTGGAGCTGGGAGATGAGTTACAGGATAGCTAGGAGTTTTCCAGAAAAAGTTCACATGATGCAACAACAGCTTAATTTTTCCCAAAGGATCTTTTTGTCTTAATGGGTAGCCCAGAATAAGACCCATGGGTTCATTGTGCATTACCTTCTGAGAGAATGTAGTATGCACCAAAATAAAGTTAGAGTTAGGATACAAGCACTAACTTTTTTGGATGGGGTGATAAAAAGTTGATGTAGGAGAGCAAAATCTATATGAATAGTAACAAAGCTTGTAGTTTAAAATCAATGATCATGGGCCTGGCAACCTCTGTGCAACTCTGTCCCTGGAGGAAGAGAGAGTAAACTCAGGTGCAGTATTAGTAAAGACCAAATAGTGAAGGATTCGGCCATAAAAATGAAAGCCAGTATTACACTATCAGAATAAAAAGCAATATTCTTCAGTTGTTAAGTGATTCAAGAAATACAATGTTTTTTTTGGGGGGAAAGCAATGTACTTATTCATGCAGAATGCATGTAAGTACAGTTACAAGAACTCTTTGCAAAGAAGCTTGAGAACTGAAATGAACAAAAGCTTCCCAATGAGGTGGAGAGTTGTGTTCAGAAGAAGAAGCATTCTAGAATGCAAGTAATTTATTTTAAATTCATAGAGACTAGATTTGGGTGGTGATATAATAAAGAAAGTAATGTTTATGACCCAAGAGGAGTGGTGAAGTCTGTAAAAAGGGAAGGAAGAGCAAATGGCAAATGTAAAGTGAGAAAGCCAGGGTATCTGGGTGGGCAGAGTAGATGGTGTGAGGGGAGAAGAAGTAGATGAGTGACAGCACCCAGTCTGAGCGGATAGCTTGGGATGCGGCTGGGTGCTGGTCTGGAGACCCCCACACGGTGTTACCTGAAGACCCCAGGAGAGTGCCAGCTGGTTGCTCAGAGTCTTCATCTAAGCCCTGAATCAGGCTCTCCTACCAAGGACTGAGACCTGTACGCTAAATGTTAGTATGGTCAACCTTGGCAAGTACAACTATGGGAGACATTTCATTTGCTCGATACAGTGATCAGAATTTTGCTGTGAATTACTTTATAATTTGGCTTCATGTTTCCTTTCATAGGAATGGGAGGCCAATAATCATTGCAGTTTCTAGAAATAAATAGCTCTGGTCCCTCTGAT
>NW_004524722.1:5383382-5403851 GCF_000260255.1 Octodon degus | reverse complement strand
CTTAATTTCTCAGGTCCTTTAAAAATTATGATACAGTTTTTTTTAATAATTAGTTGTTGAATGAAGGTTTGAAAAATATGGTAATGAGTGTGTGAAAACTCATGGAGGGCTATGGTGAAGTAACCTCTTTGTGCATGGGGATTTGGGCAGTGACAAGGGGAAGACAGCTACAGACTTGGAAGATTCCAGAAGCTGTGGGAAGATATTGCCACAAGTGCATAGGGAGGCTGTGGCTACAGATGACTTTTGAACATTATTTATTTTAGTGAGAAAAAAGTGATGAAACAGTTTCAAAACAGGTTAGTAGGAACTTACAACCATTAATACTTTGCATATTGTTGTCTTCGTAGTGGTTATTTGGAGGACAAGATACAGACATGATACCTTGTCTAAACAATATTAGTACAAACTTTTATTCTCAGTGAACTAAAAGAAAGTAGCTGTGTATCTATCCTAACTCTCTAATATATTATATTTCCTTTCCCCTTTTTTTCAGAACAAAAAACTGTCTTTCATTTACACTTTTGTGAAGTTAGTAACTCATGACACTAGGTTGCTTAGCAACTGATAGCAAACCTTAACCAGACAGGATGTTCATCTGTGAGGTAACTTGTTTGCTTTAGGCACTGGGTCAAGTCCCACCTATATATATTTGATCTATTTCTTAGCTTTGCAGCTCCCAACATATCCACTCCCCTTTTCCATCTTGGTTTTTCAGAGATGGGTGTTCCACTGCAATTAGAGAAGCTGTATTTGGAGAAGTCTTTAAAGGACCTTTTCATACTTGAAACCAGTCTGAAGATTGTAGGTACTTGAATTCAGCAAAATAACCCAATATAGTCCAATAGTCCATAATAGTAGGGGGTTATCAGCAGAACTGGCACTGTCAGCAGTTGTTGACTTGAGCCCTTTACAGCTCAGCATATTAATATGGCTTTACTTTTTTTTGCACTTGCCAGGGAAGCACTTATTTCACTGAGCTATCTCCCCAGCCCGTGGCTTTACTTTTTATACCACATGTTTATACTTTGCTGTGGAATGGTTAAAACCAAGCTAAAGCAAGACCTATATAACTAAAAGTGTAACTTTTGCTATTTGATAAGGTTAGTCAAATCCCCTCAGGATTTACCGTGGAACCATGTACCGCACCTTGTAGATCTTTTGTTAGTGTCAGTCATGTGGATGAGTCATGGCCATTACTTGACAAATTTGCTCTCTGTGAAAGCCTGAGAGGATGTTTTCTCTCCATGTGACTCTCCTTAGGCACACTATCCATCCTCGATCATTTTCCTCTGTGGCCCCATATTCTCCTTGATCAGAAAATTTTGGACACCACTGATGAACTATTATTTAAGTATCTGGAAAAATAGAGAAGTTGTTTGCACATCTGAGAAATCAAAAATATCCCTCAGGGTGAATACAGGTAACTTTAGTTCACAGGTTAAAGTCTTTGGAGACTTAGATATCAGCTTCTGAATTATCCATGAAAGCCAGGCTTTAGAAATCCACACTTAGATGATCAAATGATCAACGATGTACACAGACACCCATCCTACAGACCTTTTATCTTAAAGTCATCTAACCTGGATTCTTTTCAGGATCTAGGCTAGTACCTCCAACCTAGTAAAAATCTTTTCTATTTTTGTATTTAGAAAAGTCACACTTTATATGGTATAACTGAGAATCACTACCATTATCTTAACAAATCTTGTTTTTCTGATCTTTGAGCTATCATACGCATAAACAAAGACAAGCTTTACATGAAAACATAGAGGCTGAGATAATTTCACCCATGTTATTAATTTTAGTCAACTCGAGAGGCTAGGACGTAAGTTAATTTGAAGATAAATCTCGTCTTTAACAAAAAGAGCTGACAATCCAGGTAGCATGCTTCTGTGCCTTTTAAAATGATTATAAACTCTGGTCACAGGAGAAAATAGTCTAGCTAGATTTCCAAAACTTCAGGCATTATGATCTAGGAAAGACTTTCAGAAAAACGTACAACATCTTCTGGCCATGTTGTGTGCTGAGAGAGCTAACGTGTCTCAGAGAAAACACAGGAGGCCTTCTTGGTGTCTCAGAATAAGACTGTCTGAAATGATTTGAAGGTGAGATCATTCAGATTCACAGTACCTTCCAAGGAACTTCTTCATGGTCCTCACCAGCACAGGATAATGACAACCGGAATGGCCAAATAGCTCAGAGGATTAAAGCAAATGCAAGTAGGTGCAGGGGCCAAGGATTTGATCCCAAGGCCTGCCTTGCTGGACATGCCGCTGGAGCACGTTGAGACAGCAATTGAGACTGGGCATGATGGTGTGTGCCTATAATCCAGCACTTGGGAGGCTGTAAACAGGCAGATCACTATGAGTCCAATCTAGTACTGAGACCCTGAACACCCTCTAGACCCTTCCCTAAAAATACAAAAAAACAAAACAAAACAAAACAAAACAAACAAAAAAAAAAAACGATAATCGAACCCTGGCTCACCAGGAACACACATTAATCCCAAGGGGATGCACATTATCTGGTGCCTACAAAAGTACCTGGGCATGCAGGCACACAATTTTGCTCAGAGAAAAGAAACATTTTATTTTGTTTATTCATTTTTAAAAAAATTTATGTATTTAGTACAGGTCTACAGGGTCTCACTACACAGATCAGACCCCTAGTGATCCTCCTGTTTTCACCCTCCCAAGTGCTGGGATTACAGGTGCACCACCACATCCAGTCTTAAGTGCTATCTCAGGGCGCCCTGGTGGCCATCAGGCTGGGGATCAAATCCCTCTCCTCTGTGCCTGCCTAAGCAGATTCTTTAATCTGCTGAGCTATCTGGCTCACCCTAGAAAGAAATATTTTATTTCAAACAGAGATACTAAGGCAAGACTTTAGCCCTATATTGTTACACAACACTAACATGTACCTATTCCTAAAATGATGCATTATAGGGTTTTCCCAGGTAGTGTGAGCTAGAGAAATTAGCCTGTAAAGCCACAGAGAAAATATTTAGAAATCAATGTAGCATTTTCCTCTTGAAAACTACTTCTCACACAATGGGATTCATGTTTTTATTTTTATTTTATTTTTTATTTTTTTGTATTTTAGAGAACGGTCTACAGGGTGTTCAGGGTCTCAATACTAGATCAGACTTGTAGTGATCCACCTTTTTGCAGCTTCCCAAGAGCTGGGATTACAGGAGCATGCCACCATATCCAGTCTCAATCACTGGCTCAGCATGCCCCAGGGGCGGGTCTGGCATGGCAGGCCTAGGGATCGAACCTCCAGCCCCTGCGCCTGCTTGCGGGCACTTTAACTCATTGAGCTATTTGGCCGGCACTAAATGGGATTTATAAGTGTCCCATCAGAGATGCTTTTATTAAATTCCTTTAGCAAATTTATTTGGTACAGAGTCTTGCAGTGCAGGTTGGACTTGTAGTGATCCTCCTGTCTCAGCCTCCCCAGCACTGGGATTACAGGCATGCATCACCACGCCTGGTTTCAGTGTGGCACAGTGCACCTGAGGCTCCAGGCCAGCATGGCATGTGGTACCGGGGATTGAATCCAGGTCCTTGCACTTGCCAGGCATGTGCTTAGACCGTAGAGTTATGTCCCCAGCCCCAAAGATGCTGAACTTTGTGCCTAAAATGAAAGTCATAGTCCCTGTGTTTTCAACATTTTGTCTGTGCTTCATCTTTTATCTGTAGGACATTGGGGGTAGAGACAAAAAGCAGAAAAGTCTATAACAGGGGCATATCCTCTGGTGAGAGAAGAAGGAAATGGGCTAAAATGAAAATAGAATAAAGGCAAAATTGAGATAACTGACTTAAAGCTGTACTGGAGAATAGCTACAATAACTTAAAAGCAGTATACTCTTGAAGTCTCTTGGGCACTATCTTTTTTTATGTATTTAGTATAAGGTCTACAGGGTCTCATCACACCGATCAGACTCATAGTGGTCTTCCTGTTTTCAGCCTCCCAAGTGCTGGGATTACAGGCACGTGCCATCACGCCCAGTCTCAGCTGCAGGCTCAATGCTGAGCCCATGGGTGGGGTTGGCACGGCACTTCAAGGATTGAACCTTGGATGCTGCACTCTGTTATTTTGTTATTTATTTTTAAAAATTTTTTTTCATAATTTTATTGAGAAACAAATAGCAATGAGACAGTTTCAAATCAAATTGGTAGGACAGTTTCAATAATTAACACATTGCATACATTCTTCCTAGTGGTTATGGACGCTGCACTCTGCCTAAGCAGGTGCTTTAGTCCTCTGAGCTAACTTGCTGGCCCTTTCTCATGTAAACTATCTTAATGTGAATGCCTGAATAAACCCTGCCCTACCCCAACTCCACCCTCAGGCTGACCAGCTTTGCCTTGACCAATAGCCTCCGAATGTCTCATGAGGAGAGGGTCAAGGATGAAGAACAAAAGGACATGCCCTCTAGGATTGGCACAGACTTGCTTCTATACAGCTGGGGCTGTCCACAGGCACCATGGTTCATTTCACAGTGGAGAATAAGGCCACTATCACAGAGCATGGGAAAAAGTGAATATGGAAGAGGCTGACGGAGAAGCTCTGGAAAGGTAGGTTCCAGAGGCCAGCACAGGAGAGAGCAGGGAGGAAACTGCAGCTGGCAGAAATTAGACCTGTTCTATGTACTTGTGACAAACTCCAACTTTCCAATTGTTATGTTTCCATATTTTAGGCTCTTTGTTGTCTACCTTTGGACCCAGAGTTTCTTTGACTACTTCGGAAATCTGTTCTCCTCAGCCTCTGCCATTGCGGGCAACCTCAAGGTCAAGGCCCATGGTAAGAAGGACTGACTGCCTTGGGAGGAGCTCTAAAGAACATAGATGATCTCAAGAGCACCTTTGCTTGCTGGGTGAGTTGCACTGTGGCCAGATGCACGTGGTTCCTGAAAACTTCCTGGTGAGTTCAGAAGGGCCTTAGCTGGGAAACTGGGACTGCAAACAGTGACTTCAGTACAGCTGCAGCTACCTGTGGGGTGAGAGATACTCAGAAATACTGAAGTAGGGAGTAAAGCAGCTCTGAAGGATCGAATGAGTTGAGTAATGTATGGGCTTAAAGAATGCTTCTGGTAGTGGGGAGGGCCTTCTCCATACTCTGCTGGCTTTGAAAGGAGACTTGTGGGGCTGGGGAGATGGCTCAGTAGAATAAACACTTGCCTGGACAGCCTGAGGGACTGAGTTCAATGACTGGTTCCACAAAAATAAATAAATAAATAAATAAATAAATAAATTTAAAATTCTACTGGAGGCAGAAAACATGGCCATGGAGTTGATCCACTGGGATAGGCATATGTTGGTCCAGTAAGACAGAAACTAAATGGCCAAACACTGCTGAGATTATTTGTATTTTGGAAGAATACTTATATAAAATATTTCTCATGCCAAATTTGCATCCTACAATTTCAGGACAGAGGCAATGTGTCTTTAAAATAGACAACAAAGCAAAACAAAACAAAACACAAAACTGAAACATTTGGTTTGGAACAAGTTTGCAAAGGTAACTGTGAAAGTTTTATTTTGCTCAGCTCCCACAAATGCAGAAGGGTTTTGGTGGTAAGAACATATAACAATTTAAATCATGACACAGATATTTAAATTCAAAGATTTAAATCATGATTAGTATTCTAAGGCCAACAAGGTACCTGTGTGTGATGATTGGACAACCTTTCAGCCTGCCTCCCCAGAGTTTCTCCCTCAGCCACTTCCATGTTCACCTTTTTTTCATACTCTTGCCATGGCAGCCCTAATCCCTGCTGTGAAATAAACCATGGTGCCTGGTCTAGGAGCCTGTTGACAAGCCCAGATGTGTAAATGTCAGGGGAAGTTGTAAGGAAATAAACTAAGAGTAGGTTAGAAGCCAGTGAAGAGGAAAAGAAGTGGCAAGAATTTGTACAGAGTAATGGGGAAAGAAGCTTCACTGGAGTCCTTATGATAACATAGTCTATATTTAGAAGCAAGAGTGGAAGTTAACAGCAGGGAGTTCAGATTAGCTTCTCTGTATGTGCTAATAGATTAGAGAACATGTTAATGTTAGGTATACTAATTTCTATGGCTTAAATGCCTTGGAAATAAATATTCACTCAACCCTCATCAACAGTATGCAAAAAAAAAGTCTTAGTCCATCTTTCCTTCGTCTGTCTGTCTGTCTCTCTATCTACCTACCTGTTTGGTACAGGATCTTCCTACACAGCTCAGACTCATAGAAATTCTCCTGTCTCAGCCTTCCCTGTGCTGAGATTTCAGGTATGAACTGCCACGCCTGGGGTTCTGGGGCTGCCTTGGCGTGTAGTACCAGGGATTGAACCCGGATCCTTTCTTTGCCATGCAAGCAAGATATCTCCCCAGGCCCTTGAATCCATCTTTCTCATTTTGATTCTTTTCATTCCCTTCACATACTTTTTTTGGCCTCATAATGACTTCATCTATGAGGAAGGCTAAAATCCTAATGTTTGTTTTTTATTTCTTCTTTTCTTTCCCAAGTCTCAGAGTTCCATACTTACACTTTTTGTTTTATGAGTTTATTCCTCTAAAGTACTTATGACTGGATGCATCTTGTCTCTCACTCACTTCTAGAGTAGCTGCCTTTACTGCCCTCTTACTGTACTACTTTTCTGTAAACACTTGCTATCATGTCATTGTTTGTATTTTCTTCCTGTCTAAAATTCATTTACTTGTTATTGGGCTCTCAAATTAGATGAGACCACATAAGCTGTCTATCTTGTTCACTAATTACTCCCAGTGCTTAAAGCAACATATGACATGGTGGGGATCACTCACTGCTTGGGTGTTTTTGAATATATATGAATGAATGCTTGGGAGACTAGTAAATAATCGCGATGATGATGTAGTATTGATGTGATAAAGGTCCAGATGTCAGTGCAAACAGCGAACAAGGAAATAAATCAGAAGCATGGAACAATCAGGAATAAGAAAGAGTAAAATAAATCTTGGAAGGTGGTTGTCTAAAGATGGTAATAGAAAAGCTGGAGTTAGAAGTAGCTGCAGGAATCACTGTCTGGTTGCTGGAAAGATGGACAGGCCATTCACTGACATGCAGAATTCCCACGTTCCTGAGTTAGGAGGGAGGGGTGATGGTGAACGCATATGGTGCTGGACACGTGCACTGGGGACATTAATGGAGCAGCACTCAGAGCAGAACTTTCAGACTAGCCCCTGTAGTAAGTGGGACTCTGTGCATCTTCTTTCTAGTTCACAGGCCTCTGATCTTAAAATGAGTCCTTTTACTTTATTCTTTTCTTCATATCTCTGTACCAAAGCCCAAAATACTGTTTTAGTATCTCCATTAAAATACAGCTTGTGCTAATGGAAGTTGAGACTGAGTGCTTGTAGATCTTTCTATCTGTAATCATCAGCCAGCTCCTGGTACCTTAGTGATTGTTATTGATATTTGCCATTTATTTTCAACTATGAATGAATAAATACCTTGCATTATCTCAAGTACATAGAAATAATTTTTTAATAAAAAACTTCAGGTCTACTATATTGAGTCTAAATTTTAAAATACAGCATTCCTGTAAATATATACAGAGTTTAGTCATTAAACTCTAGTTTTCTAAGAATTTATTGCACTGAGAAAAGAAAATCAACTTCTTGGAGTTCCTAATGTGGGGTCAGTAGGTTCTGGAAGAAAATAACATGAGCTGTTCCCTTCATGACTGGAAATGTGCACTGTGTATTTCTACCATTGCTTGTTTCAAATGAACAAGAAAAAATATCTCAATAGGTAGAAGGATGGATGGATGGATGGATGGATGGATGGATGGATGGATGAATGGACTGATAGATGACACATAGACAGACAGATACATAGATAAGTGGAATGGCTGAGAATGTAGCTCAGTAGAAAAACCCTGGATTCAACACTCAGCACCACAAAATCAAAAAATATGCCAGAGTACTTAGTACAAAGTTTCTGCTCTGTACATATCTGGAAATGAATAAATAAAGTATGACACACCAGACCTCTCTTTTCTACATTATGATTATTTCATCACTGAGAAAGACGTACAATCAAGTGCCAAATGAGAGGATTTTGATTCAAAAAGGGCTATGAGCTGCACCTTGAGTGGCCAGAAACCAGAGGACGAGCCCAGCGCAGACTGCATGAGTTCAGGAGTTCCTGTGGCAGCGGCAGCGGCTCCGAAGGAAGAGAACGAAAAATGAAATTCGATCCTTTCTGCAGCTGATGTTATAATTGTCTTTTGATGTTAATGTTTCTGGAAGAACCTTGAATACCCAGGTTCCAAGGTTGCCGCACATAATCTTCAGTCCTCTTCTGATGACTTGAGAACCAGGATTGCCAGGGACCTGGGTGCGCTGGAGCACGTGTCCCCTGGAGTACTTGCATCCATCTGATACCACTCCCGAGTCGGGCTCCATTCTGGTGTCAAATGTGGACAACGTGAGGACTACCTTTCTAATGAAAACCATTGCTAAGCAAGGCAAGGCTGTGCTGTGAATAGTTGAACAAGAACAGCCAAAACAGTCAGAATCAAAGAATTCATGTCAAAATACGATCCTGAAAGTCACATGATCAAAAGTCGGAACTTCTCTTCTGCAAACACCCCTCTGATGTTTCAGGTACTGGCTTTATGGTACTACTCCTTGAAGCCAAGTTTGTGATGCTCTGTGGGAGGCTCACAGCACAACTTTACTCATGTGATGTGTTCACTAATCTCACCTGAATTTCCATAGCCAGAAAATATTCCTGACATTTCTTCTATTACTTCTGTTATTCGCTGCAATAGACTCTCTCATTGTTTGGACTGGGGTGTATAATAGTAAATCATGGAGAAACACAAAGTGTACCTAAGGTTCCACAAGTCTCAATACTGTTTAAAATATAAGCCCATGAACATGGAAAATACCAAAGTGAAATACAAAACAACAACAGCAACAACAACAAAAAAAACCAAAAAAGGCTATGAAATATGTCAATATTTATAGGTGATGTTGTCATGTGGTTTCTTCCTGTGTTCCTACACAGTTGTTAACTTTTCCCCTCAATCTGCTTTCCTACACTTTTCATTAAGCAAGTATGTTGGACTGATAATATGTACTAGCACTTGTATATCAGAAATTCAAACACTAGTAAGGTACTGCACCGGCAATCAGCTCAATAGATTTATCAGTTACATTTATTGTCAGTTAATTAAATGCAACTAGCTAGTTATGCATGCTCTGGAACATCCATGAGATTAAACAGGAGATAGTATATTGACCTAGAGCTGAGTAAAAATTTTCTTTCACATATAGGTCTAGAAGGATAGAGGGAGAAAAGGCATGTGTTAAAATACAGACCACAGGTCTACTGAGTGGACAAGAGGGTGGAGACTCCCTGATGACAGTAGAATTGTCTGAGGAAGGCATCATGGTGTCAGTCATGAAAGAAACTTCTACTGAAGAAGCCAGAGAAGGAGAGGGAGAGTGAGAAGTGGAGGGACAGTGAGAGGGAGAGGGAGAGTGAGAGGTGGAGGGAGAGGGAGAGGGAGAAGGAGAGGGAGAGGGAGAGCGAGAGGGAGAGCAACCTAACTGTTCTCATGTTGTCCCTTTGTCCTTGTTCACTGTTAGAGAACACTGATATGGAGTCCAAATGGAGAGAGAGCCTAAGAAATGAAAATTCCTTAAATACAAAGAAAGTCAGATGATGGACGAAAAATAAGTTAAAGAGCAGAAAGGCAAATGATAGGAAAAAGGGAGCTGATATGTTTATAGTAAATAAATAAATATAATTTGGAATGATAGTTTAAATGATTAATACCTTAATTACTTCAGGAGTGGACTTGGGTTAGAGCCCTGGAGAGGAGTGGCATCTCAAAATCACATATGAAAATAATACCATCTACTAGTACTTAATGGGCTTCCCACATCTTGGGCTATTTAAATGAATATATTACTTCAGTAGTCAATATCTGACTAGTCTGAATTAAATCTAGTTTAATCAGTTCATCCAGTCATAGAACAAGTTAGGAATAGATGAACTGAGTTAGCAATTGAGCTTATTGTATTTTTATTAAAGTTCAAATATTTCAATAATGTGTCCAGGAAAGGCAGCTGGTCATTCACTAGTAGGACTTAAATCCAAGGTTGGATGACCTAAAAATCCTTATTGTTTATTTTTTAACATATGGCCATCTTTCTTACATGTACTTCCCTTTTCCAACCTGTCTTTTTCTTTTTTTCTATTTTTGCTAATTAATTAATACTATATTAACAGTACAATGTGTTAAAACTTTTCATTGTTAAAATTCAGAATCTTATCTCTAACTACGCTGAAATCAACAGTGTGTTGAAATTCATGCCTACCAAACCTGGCAATGAGCAAATTACAGTCAACCCTGAGCTCTCTGCCAGCTTGGTGCTTGTGTACTGTGTTTGTCTTGGTGGCCTGTGACGTCCCACCCAGTGCTGGTGTTCAGCAACTTTCCTGCCTTGATCCGTATCACTTTGTGTTTGTCACAGTGTTTCCTGGGATGTCAGTCATACCTAAAATCTTAAATGTAACTTTTGAATATTGAAATTCCTAAATTTGATCTCTGGCTCTGACTTCTTAGAGCCAAATTCACACGTAAAAGTGTGTACTGAGCTGTTTTATATAGGTGCCTTTCAGGCCCCCAGGCTCAGCAAGGGTATTTCAATTTAATTTAATTTAATTTTTGCTGGAATAGAAAAATTTTCTTCCTGTACTTTCCATTTTAGCCACATGTATACCATCTTGCCCTTCCGCCTGTGCTAGAAATTTTAAATCTTCTTGGCTTATTCTATTTCCTTGCCAATAATCAAGAATCAAGTGCTCAAATCTTCCCCTGTCTTCTTGTTACTGTTATTATTGGCAAGAGTCAGGTCCTCCTTGTCCTCTGGACTCAAGTAGAAGCTCTTCTTTCCTCTTGTAGATGTCTTCACGTTGTGCCCGTGCCCTCCACGCAACCTGTGTGGAACAGGGATGTGACTGTGTTTCCTCACTGTGTAAAATCACACAAGGTAGAGGAGAATTCAAGTTAAAGGTAAAATCCTTAGAGTTAACAAAGACCAAATAGTATCTCTATAGAGTTCAAAATTTGCCTGCCTTCTTTCATAGCTAATGTCTTTTTTTTTTAATAAAATGGGCTAATGATTCATTCAACCTCATAAATGTAATTGTGGGATTTAAAAGAGATGTTGATAGAGTGCATTTTCTGTCATTTCTGAGCAAATAGTAGGTGTTTGTATAACAAACTGTAGCATGTTTCTTTATGCTTTGTTTTACTCTGTGCTCTTCATCAGGATGTAGGTATTCTTTTGGGGCTTCAAATTATATAACTAAATATTTCCTTTAGAACTGATCAAGGGTGTGTCAAATACATTATGTCTAAGGTGAAAATTCTGTTACTGCTCTAACATTCCTCTTGTAAACTTGGCCCTTATCTTGTGTTTTCTGTTTCAGTCACTCTACCACTATCAAAGACTAAGCTTACTCTGCTTATTCTACTTCTAAAATCCACCTAAGCACAGAAATGAGAATGAAAGTTTTTTTTCTTTCAGAACCAGGGATTGAACTTAGGCCCTTGTGCTTGCCAGGGAAGTGCTTATTCCACTGAGTCATCTCCCCAGCCAGTGAATGAAATTTTTTAAAGCACAAATCAAACCATTCTGCCTCCTTTCTTGAAGTGTTCAGTATCTTTGGTATTGGCTCACTTGTTAAAGAAAAATAATAAGAAAAATAATCTGATGTTATAACATAGCTTAAAAATCATTTGTGGCTCCTCTCCCTAGCACATAATATTTTCCATTGGCAGCCACATTATCACATTTTCAATATATAAATCAAAATATAGTTTGCATTTTTATTACTGGTTATTTTTAATCATAGTTTGCTAAATTCATCAGCATTGTTGTATCCTGTATCTTCTGTTATTCCATTTTTTCCTTTTCCTTTTCCAGTTCATCCCAGTCATCATCCCTTCCTTCCTTTTTCACCTTTGTTTTCTTCTCTCCATCCCTCCCTCTTCTTCTAATGCTTCCCTCCTCCTTCCTTCCTTCCTTCCTTCCTTCCTTCCTTCCTTCCGTTTTTTTTTCTGCTATGTAGATAAGTGAAATAATACTGATGTTGTAGTATTATTTTACAATAAAAATGAGTAAAATGCTACTTGAATAATTATCCATGATCTAACTGCACTTTTTCTTTGAGAATACAACTGTGAAAATTTCTATATTTTGATTTTCCAGAAAATGAAATTAACTTTGCTGAATAAAACACATCTGCTTTGTCCTTCTTCCATGTTCCTTTTTTAGCCATGACATAATTTTAAACAATGAGATTACAACTATCTGGTATTTGTCTGTATCTCTCATTAAAATACCCTTGTTATAATCCATGTTCTCAAAACCTGGTTCAGCAATTGGCAGAAAGATGTTATGCATTTGCAGAACTCTTTTCAAGTACAGTATTACAATAAATAAAAAAGTGAGATTTTTGTAGTTGAAAGGACTTACACAAAGAAGGAAGAAAGTTACTATGATGGGAAGATATTTGTGTAATTTGCCTCAATTCTGATTTATCCCATTTTAAAAACATCATTTATTTGGTTTGCTGACCAAACTGAAGAAATAAACAAACACACAAAAGCCTTTAACAAATGAATGGATGAGTATTTATTTTCTTACCGGGAGGATTTAATCCAAATGGAGAGAAGGAAGGCATAGCTAGAACCATGAGAGAGGCTTATTCCAACTTGTCCTTTTGATTATTTCACATGTTCTAGAGACAGAGGGGATCCATCCATATTCTCTTATGCTGAAGTACTAGAGTTAAATCCCTTTCAACTTCTGTGCCTCCGTTTTTCATTTGTATAATAAAAATTGAAGAAGTAATATCTAATCTACCTACCAAATGGTTATTCAAATAAATGTGTAAGGTTTTCAGAAAGGGGCAATTGGTACTGCTGGGATGGGACCTGGTGACACCTACAGGGCGGGCTGAGGAGCTGATGTCAGAGTCCCAGGCTGGTGCCAGGACTGCCAAGAATGGGTACAGCTGTCATCTATCAGACCTCACCCTGCAGAGCCACACCCTGCCCTTAGCCAATCTGCTCCCAGGGCCAGGGAGGGCAGGAGCCAGGGCTGGGCATAAAAGGCAGAGTGGGAGCAGTTGGCTCCTACACTTGCTTCTGACACAGCTGTGTTCACTAGCAACCGAGAAACAGACACAATGGTGCACCTGACTGGTGAGGAGAAGGCTGCCGTCACCGGCCTGTGGGCGAAGGTGAATGTAGAGGAGATCGGTGGTGAGGCCCTGGGCAGGTTGGTATCAAGTTATAAGATGCTGGGGGAGGGCAGTGAAAGCTGAATGGTTGGAAAGAGAGGTTTTCTCCAGGCGCTGATGTTCTCTGTCACTCGGTCTCTTTTCATTCAGGCTGCTGGTTGTCTACCCATGGACCCAGAGGTTCTTTGACAGCTTTGGGGACCTGTCTTCTGCTTCTGCTATTATGGGTAACCCTAAGGTGAAGGCTCATGGTGCCAAGGTGCTGCACTCCTTCAGCGAAGGCCTGAATCACCTGGACAACCTCAAGGGCACCTTCGCCAAGCTGAGTGAGCTGCACTGCGACAAACTGCATGTGGACCCCGAGAACTTCAGGGTGAGTGTGTGGATGGGCCTCAGTAACATCCTTCCTCTTTCTTTCCACAGCAGTGTACTCACCATGAGCAAAGGGAACTAGGACTAGGAACTGGTTTAGAGTGAGAATGAGGTGTGTGTTCGTATCCCTTGGGCCCCTGCAGAGCATTTGGTACACTTTACTCTGTGCCCAATACTGTCCTTCCCTCTCCTTTTCTTCTTGTTTGCCCCCTTTTCTTTTCTAAATCTTTTCTGTTACATTTTTATTTCAAAACAATTCTTTTCTTCTAGCCCTCTGTTTTTATTTTTCATCTTTCAAATACTTTCTCTGGTCTCTTTTTCTCTAGACCAAGAGGCTAAAATGTACCATGTTTCTTCACACAGGTTTGAATGATATCTGTGATGATATATTTTGTGGGTTAGGGCATTAGGGACAAATATTTCTGCCTACTAATTCTGGCTGTCTCACCACTGGTAGTAGCTCCCCAGCTGCCATTTTGTTCCCAGGTTTTGGTTACAGGCAGAGTCACAGGTGGAGACATGCTTGGGGTACTCTGGGTTCTGCTAGGTGTGTTCTCACCTCTCGTTTCTCCTCTACAGCTCCTGGGCAACATGATTGTGATTGCTCTGGCCCACCATCACGGTGCGGAATTCACCCCTCCTGTGCAGGCGGCCTTCCAGAAGGTGGTGGCTGGCGTGGCTAATGCCCTAGCTCACAAGTACCATTAAGCATCCTTCTGCACTGTCCAGTTTGTGCAAAAGGTCTCTCCGTCCCCTGAGACCAGCTACTGAATCCGGGAGAAATTACGGAGTTCCTTGAACATCTGGCTTCTGCCTAATAAAGAACATTTACTCTCTCTGCAATGGTGTAGTCAAATTATTTCTGTATCTTTCAGAGGGGAGCAGGGAGGGCAGGGAAAATTCAGACATATAAGCAATTGGCATTTAGTTCAGATCTTGTGTTAACACACGGATCCTTTGGTGGGGCCATAAACAGGCCATGTATGTGGGAAGCAGCCTTTTTTGCCTTCTCCTTTCTCACCACTCAAAAAGACTCAAGTGAGAGCTTGAGTTAAGCTTGGAATTTTGTTATATATTATTCTAAGTTATTATTATTTTAGCCTTCCTCATAAATGTCTCTTCTCCCTGTGGTAGTTTTCCCAGGACTCTTCAACCTCTACTTCATGAAGTTCTCCTCCTTAAATTATCCACTGATTCATACAATTTTCTTTCATGTTTTATTGGCCACATTTCTCCTTCTCCCTGACAACTCCCTTGACCTTAGTGGACCCTAATGCCCTGTAGGTCTGCTAGCAGGAGAGGCCGCTGGAGAAGGAGGTGAGCCACTTTGTCTCTTGAGCACTTGCTCCCAGCCTCCACCATTAGCATGGGCCAAAAATCTGCACTGTAGGTCTCCTCAGAACCGGAACTGTCTCACAGTCTGGATTGTCAGGAGTTGACCTAATATACCAGGATTTAGAATATCTACAATGGCAGTCTTACTAATAAAATTTATAGATGATGGCTTTATTAGCCAGTGTCCATGGCATGTACAGACTTCCCAGACCTAGGTAACTAGTTCAGCTCTTCATCGGTTCCATTATTTTATTTTAATTTTATTAATTTTATTGAGAAACAAATTGCGATGAGACAGTTTCAAAACTGATTAGTAGGACAGTTTCAATAAATACATTATATATTGTTGTCTTCTTAGTGGTTATTTTTTTATTTTACTGTATTTTTTGGTTGAACTGCTTTTTAGTGGAGGTTGAATTTTTGTTTTTGGTGCTGAGGACCAAACCCAGGGCTTCTAGCTTGCCAGGCAAGCATTCTACCGCTGAGCCAAATCCCCAACCTCCTTAGTGGTTATTCATAGTACAAGATGCAGACATGATATCCTGTCCAAACACTATTAGTACAAATCTTTCTTCTCATTGAATTAAGAGAAAGTAGCTGTATATTTATTCTAACTATTTTGTATATACAGATACAAAATGGTCCTTTATTTGTATCTTCCTTTTTGTTTAGTTTTGTCAGAGATGGGTATTCCATTGCCATTTAAATATTGTAGGTGTATGAATTCAGCAAAATAATCCAATATAATCCAGCAGTCCATAATGGTAGTGGGTTATCCGTAGGGCTGGCAATGTCAGAAGTTGTTGACTCGAGCCTTTTGTAGCTCAGCATATTAATATGGCTTTACTTTTTATACCTCATTTTTATACTTTTCTGCTGGATGGTTAAGATCAAGATAAAACAAGAACTATATAATAAGAAATATAACTTTTATATCTGACAAGGCCAGTAAAATCCCCTCAGGATTTACCCTGAAACCCTGAACTGCAGTTTGTAGATCCTTTGTCAGTGTCAGCCATGTGGATGAGTCACAGCCATTGTTTGATCAGTTTGCTCTGTGCAAGCCTGAGAGAATGTTTTTGCTCCATGTTACTTGTTAAAAAAGAGTTAGAAAACATGCTCACCTCCAATAAATTTTAATCAGTTGCTTAGTTGATCTGGAATAAATTGCTTCTTTTGATTCTTGGGCTGCTCATTTGGAAACACACATACTTCTCAGGTTAAAGTACTAAAATTTTATTTGCCACACTGAAATAAGTAGTATTCACCTATCTTGAGAATATTAGAACTATAACAATGTAAGTATGCTAGGAAAAGTTGTCAGAAAAAAAGATGAGGGAACTATGGTGATTGTTACTGTTTTAAAGACTGGGATGTCATGAAAAAAATCTTAGAAAAAATAATACAAATATCCCAGAAAGCCAAAAATTTAGATATTCTTAGACAATGTGGTTTAAAGAAAAAACCAAACAAACAGGGAATGTAGTAACATTTTACCAAGTGACAAACCACACCTATCAGTAGTACTAGACCTTAACAGGGTGCTAGAAAAATATTGCCCACTACTGGTCTATCTTGATAGTCAGAAGAACGTGTTGACTCAAAAACTAGAGCATCAAAGAAACAATTTAGAATTTATTCATTAAAATAGGAAATGAAGAAAAGGAAAAAGAAAAAAAATATATACGGAACATAGTTAAGATAGTTAAACAGCTAGTTTTTTTTAGTTAATTGCAAAGAAAGATTTGTGCTAATATTGTTCAGACAAGATACACTGTTGGAGGCCATGAACCGGTATCCATTCTATTCCCCTGCTGAGTCAAGTTTATGGCCTTTCTCACCTTGCCCATTCCCTGTGAATCACGTGCTATGCCCTAGGGATTGCACCCTCCCCGTTGCCTAGATACCTGCTGACCCCAAGAACTGAGACTTCCTCATTCCATCACCCCCTATATATACCCAGAACCTCCCCTAAATAAACGAGGCTTGATCAGAATCTTTGTCTTGCCTCCATTTCTTGCGTCTCCTGTCCTTTGTCCCCTCTTCAATTCCCCGCTCCTCCCCCAGGTGACCTTCGTTGACTGACCTGTGGGTTCGGGACAATACACCTATATCTTTTACTCTGAATAACTAGTACAAAGACAGCAATACTCAATGTATTAATTATTGTAACTCTTTTACTAACTTATTTTGAAATGGTTTTGCTATTTTTATTATTTTGATAATTTTTTAATCTTTAAAATAAAAAAGTATATTTTAGCTGAATTTGTTTAGTTGAAATTGATCTGAACATTAGTAAGATTATATTCAGGAAGAATATGTAAGTACATATAGTCTAACAAATCCAGAGGAAAGGAGGATTGGGTAAGGTGACAGGTGAACATTATAAAAAAGGTGGAAAGGAGAATTGTGCCAATATCTAAGACCACTTGTATATCTCCACACACAAGACAAAATTCCACGTACCTTTTGTCTCTATTCTTCACACCTCTTCATCTATTCTATCCTTAATTTCTGGTGATTATAACTACTATCATAAATACAGATAAGTATTGGGTGACAGACAAGGATTTATTTCATAAGTATGCCGCCAGCAGGTTTTTAAAAACCTCTTATAAAAATGAAGTGTTGAACCAAAAGTTAAGGCTCATATAGACAACTGCTAAGATTTGAACCTACTTTGTGTTGACCACAGAAGGCTTTCTTACTTTTAAAGCCCCAGTCTCTTCTTTTCAGTTATCCCAGCCTCATACATTATCTCGATTCTAGCCTACTCAAGATTTTAAACCACTGTCATTTCTTTCTGAGATACAACAACTTCTGCCAGTTCTCTCTGGATCTCTGCCTGTGCCTTGCAATATGGGACAGCAGGTTCTGCTGCCCGACAGCGTAGGTTCTGCTCTACATCTTGCAGTAATAAGCCTGATTTGTCAAAAGGTGCTCAATGTCTCTGGCCTTAGAATCCTCAAGCACAGACTGACCTATAACAAATAATAGAGTCTTTAGGGTCTCTTCACTCCTCTTTTTGGTTAAGTAGACTAAAGATTTGTATATTTTGTTTATTCTTTCAAAGAACCAACTATTTGATTCATTAATTCTTGTTATTTTTTTTTTCCTCAATCACATTGATTTGAGCTCTGATCTTCCTAATTTTCTTCCTTGTACTATCCTTGGGTTTGGGTTTTCCTTGTTTTTCTAAGATCATGAGGTACATCATTAGCTTATTTGGGCTTGCTCTATTTATAAAAAATTAATTTATTAATTCTTATAATGAGATACTATAAAGTCATTCAAATAAAGGGAAACCAAATAAATTTTCATTGAATGTTAGTCCTTATGAAGGAACATCATGACAATATTCAAAATAAACATAAAAGATAACCTTATTCTCTACTTGTAACCAGTGACTTTCTATAAGAAAAACACAAATCTCACTACATGGTGTAACAGCTATTAATTCATTCATGTTCACCCTAACCTCATAGCCAAGCTACTTAAATACAGTGTATTCTCAAAAACTTAAAGTCATCTATAAAATCTCACAGACTGACAATGAAGACTCAAATGAACACTATCTGCTACATCACCTGTGGTTCAATGCAAGAGACCTAATTTGTTCATGCATGATTTATAAGACCTTGGAATCCAGGACCCTGGTTTCCAAAAATATGTATGTCTGGTGCCTTAGATCCTTTGTGTTGTATGTTACAGGTCAGTGCAGAAAGAAACGACGAGAAGACCTGATGAATGTAGCTTCAGAGGTCTCACTGAGATTAGTTTCTCTCCAAGTGAGCCCAGAGCCTCAGAAGCATCTCACTTTTATTGAGGGGTAAAGGCACCTAAGGAATGTGCATAATTACCTAAGTGAATACAAACTACTATCTCTATTGACTTCCACCATTTGCCTAACACTAGTTTCACACAAATGCTAGCCGATAACATCCCAAGCAAGGGATCAAAGGACAGAGTGCCTGCAGGAGAAGCTGTTATTTGCTGCTTTGGGTCCCAGCTTTCCGGGAATTTGCAAACAGACAGCAACCCTCCTCCGGCTCAGTTCAGTGTTCCCTACTCTCTTGGGACATCAGGCTTTTGTCTTAAAACTATGTCTCTACACTTTGTCACCATGAAGTGTCTTAGAAACCTCAACATTTGGGATTCTAAGAAATTACAATGTTCAAATATAACAATTCTCAACAAACAGAGAAATACGGTCTTTGTTAAAGATGCTCTATTCTCTCACAAGCCAAAAATCCAATGTCAACAACAGCAGCAAGGCAGACTTCCATCACTTGATCTGTAAGAATGGACAAGACAGAGTGAAAAGCATGGTATCACAGGGATACATATACACCCATGCTTACAGCAGAACAATCTGTCATTGGCAAATTTTGGAAACAGCCTGGATGCCCACGAAAATGCAAATGAATGAAGAAAGTGTGTGTTTTATGTACAGTGGGATACTACTTGTCATAAAGGATAAAAATGAGACATTCTTAGGTCAGTGAAGGTACTTTGTGGTCATAATTTTGGGTGAAATAAATCAGAAGTGTATATTTAAATATTACATTGTTTTTCTTGTATGAGAAGCCAAAAGTGTAAATAAAGACAAAAATGAATGATAGATGTTGTGGAGTAGGAAGAAAAAATTCAAATGGGAAGGGGAACAGGGAAGGGAAAAGGAAAAGAGATGGAAGGAAAAAATAGGGACAAAAATGTATGAACAGGGAAGGAAGGAGAGTGTTGAATGGTGGGATAGATGGGGAAACAGAATTAAAATATAGTATTCACAGGTATCAATTTCCTATGATGAATATGATCAATATGTATGACAAGTTTATACTAATAAAAATAATTATCTGTTTGGGAAAAAGAATGTACAGGATCTGCATATGGAAAACAAAGAAGCCCTGAAGAGAAAGGTACTGTTGTTGTTGTTTTTCCAGCTTCATTTCCCAATTAAAAACATATCCCAGCAACAGTGTTCTGGGAAGTACCTAGGGAAGTTTGCGTTTCTGATACAGTGCAGTTATGTTCCTAGATGTCCTTCCTTTGATTTATAGTTTTAAAGGTTAGGCTGATTTTTTTGCTCCCTCCACAAATTTACTTTTTCAAGTCACAGTTCACACTGCTGTCTTCATGGACCAGAGAGCCATGCACCCCAGCTCCCAGATGGCAGGCATCAAATAGATAGGACACACCACCCAGAGAGGGTGGGAGGTCATTCGCAATCCTCTATTTAATTTATTTTAAATTTCTTTTATTTTTAAAGAGACTACAAAATAATATTAAAACAGAAAAATTACAAACAATACAGAATTTCACTAAACAGAATAGCCAATGAGTTTCACAGAGTATGTTGTATTATATAGTGTTGTCTTCAAATGTTGTGCATGTTACCAGGTATTTGCATGCAAAATTGGAAGAACAAAGAAAAAAGAAACAATGCATAAGAAATTAAGAAGAGAAAAAAAA
>NW_004524722.1:5370599-5375257 GCF_000260255.1 Octodon degus | reverse complement strand
CCAGCTCTTTGGAATAGCCTAATAGGGGTTTCTTATCTCTTCAGTCAAGCCCGGACCCAAGGGGCTAGGCCTTATTTATACCAGAGATCCACTTTGTTGATCCTGAAAGAAAAGTGAAAAAAACTTCAGTGGACTACTTCCGACCCCTGCTGGCGTGGTGTAATGATCTTCAGGGGACTGACCTTCGAAGGGTGACTGCACAATTTATTGGACATTTCAGGATATCCATGCGTGGTAATTATGCTGAAAGAACAAGGAAAGCCAGACTCTTCTGGCAAAAGTGTTTTTATTCAATATCATGTAAAGAAACTGACTTCCAGACAGTGAACTTCCTTTATGCCTTTTAGTTGAGTAAGAGCAGCTGGTCATTGCCCAAACTCAGAAAAGCTGCAAGCAATTATAAGGGATGATTTCCAAAAAGCTAGGAAAGAAAAAAAGACAAAGATGCCTATACATATAGGTCATTTTTAATAAGAAAATGTAAGAAAAGTGTTTCCTCAAAGAATTATTTGTTTAATTTAATCACAGACTTGCCTCCTAACAATATTCCAGATAAAGTATAAGGAAAGAGCATCACAACCCATCTATAACTAAGGAGTCTAGTTCATTTGAGCTTGTTCTTCATGCACTTTCTGCCAGGCATTTTTTCTACTTCCTGAAATATCATACGTTGTGCTTGTGAGATACTATAATAGAGTATTTTGAGTCAGGAAACTGACATTAAACAAAATGTATGTGGGAACATTTGATACACTTGAAACATGTGACTGTTTTACTTTCTAAGGCTCAACACTAACCTCTCCTGATTCCTCCCATTTTATTCCTCAAATGACATGAAACAAATTTTTCCAACATTTTTTGTTCTCATATTTGTAAAGAGGAAATATGCTGTGTTGTGGCATTTTTTTAAAGCTGAAGATACCTGAAAAAGATTTAAACTTAATTAATTAGTTAATTAATTAATTTGGCACAGGGTCTCCTGCATCTTGGACTCATAGTAATCCTCCTGTTTTCAGCCTACCAAGTGCTGGGATCACAGGAGCGCATCACCATGCCCAGTCTCAATTGCTGTCTCATTGTGCTCGGGGGCAGGGCCGGCACAGCACACTGGGGTCAAACCCCGATCCCTGCACCTGCTTGTGTAGGCACTTTAGTCCAATGAGCTATCTGGCTGGCCCTTAGCTTTATACTTTTAGCACATTTATTCATTCATTCATTCATTCATTCATTCACAAAAATGTTGGATTTAAAAGAAATCAACCCCGAGACCTTGTCTGCAGTTGGAGTCAGGCTGGGAATGGAAGGGATCATCCATTGCACTGTACCGAAATCAGTAAAACTTTCAATGCAGCCCCTAACTCATGTATCATAGAAACCGTGAGTACTATGGTGCAAGATTTGTAGCACCAACAAGGGTCAGATGTGTACAGATATTTTTTTTTTTTTTGGCAGAACCAGGGATTGAACTCAGGCCCTTATGCTTGCCAGGGAAGCACTTATTCTACTGAACCATCTCCTCGGCCCCAAAATCTATTTTTTTTTTTGGGGGGGGAACCTGGGATTAAACTCGGGCCCTTGCACTTGCCAGGGAAGCACTTATTCCACTGAACCATCTCTCCAGACCCGTACAGATATTTTTATAAGCATTTTAACATATTACTTTTGGCATTCTATTTTATGTATTTCTGATTGTACAACTGTTGACTTACAGAATAATTAATTTTTTAACTACTTCAGTGCATATTTTATGCTAAAAATCATTTTGCCATCACTAAATAACAAGTGACTTGGGTCTTATCTAGAACTTCCAATCAATTAATGGACCATCAGTGTGTAGAGAGTGTATAGAGAGTATATGAGTCCAGATCCAGGTACTGCAAGGAGAGTGGTTTAGTTGAGCAAGTTGAAGAAACAGAACAGCCTGCTAGGAAAATCCCCTTGAAGCAGTATAATTTGAACTGCCAGCTAAGATGAAAAAGTTTCTTTTGAAAAACTTGGGTTAAATGATTCTAGCAGAGAAAAAAAATGATAAAAGATTCCAAGATGGATAACCATAAAACTTGCTTTGAGATAAAAAGGTAGTAAGAATAATGTAAAATGTGAAGATATTTGTTGTCTTAAATATCCTCGGACAGAGTTACTGGCTGGGTCGTTTCAGGCTTTTGGAGAATATTAAAGAATATTCATTTTTATGAGCAATAAGAGAACATCAGAGTGTTTTCCAGTAAGGATGCATGTGAGCAAGTGGATGTTTGCCTATTTGCAGTTTTATTTCTCTGAGGAGAATAGAGTTTTAGTGGATGAACAGAAAAATACAGTAATCCATGACTATGGTTTTGTGTGGGAGAAAAGCAGGCACATTTGGGCTATGGTCTAGGTATGTATCATAAAAACTGATGAACAATTTGAAGGAGAGACAAAAGAGAAGGAAAAAGAGAAATATTAGAAGACTTCTATAAGTTTACCTAAGTAGTTGTTTCAGTTGGTGGATGTGCTGGGTTCCCACTAAATAAGAGGTCAAGAGCAGAACAGACTAAAATGTAGAGTCATTTATTAGCCGGGCCAGTGGTTGATTAGCCACACTCCTCGCAGGGAGGCACTAACCAGCAGAGAAACAAGGCTTGGTTGGTCTTTTCAAGCAGAAAAACCACATTCTGGTTTGCAGATAAGATTAGGGGTGTATTCTGTGAAGTTCTGAGAGAGAAAGAACTAAATTTTCTGGGGTTTGACAGAACAAACAGCCTTGGCTGTGGAATTTGGATGTTTGTATGTAAAGCAATCAAGGTCAGGGTAATCTTATGGCTTTAGTAATTTTTTATAGTCCTAGAACATTTTTAACTGTTGAGTTAGATGAGGGGAGGGAGACAGTTACTTCCAAGCATAGTATCATGTCATCTGCAAATAATGATAGTTTAACTTCTTCTTTACCTATTCTTATTCCTTTTATTTCTCTCTCCTGTTTAATGGCTCTAGTTAATAATTCCAGAACTATATTGAATAGGAATGGTGATAGAGGACATCCTTGTCTTGTACCTGATTTGAGAGCAAAAACTTTTAGGTTTTCTGCATTTAGAATTATGATGGCTGTTGGTTTGTCATAGATGGCTTTTACCAGATTGAGGTAGAGGCCATCTATTCCAATTTTCTGTAGGGCTTTGATTATGAGTGAATGTTGGTACTTTTTCAAAAGCCTTGTCTGAATCAATTGAGATGATCATGTGTTTTTTTTTTTTGGCTCTATAATATAATGTATTACATTTATTTGCCTTTGTTGAATCATCCCTCCATTCCTTGGGTGAATCCTACCTGGTTGTGGCATATAATCTTGATGATTTGCTGTATTCTATTTGATAGTATTTTATTGATGATTTTTGCCACTATGTTCATGTGAGAGACTAGCCTATAATTCTCTTTCTTGGTTGGCTCTTTCTCTAATTTTGGTATGTTGCTCTCTCCTTCATGTGAAATCCTCTGAGGCTGGTCTAGGGACAATATCACTGACGGGCCTGGTGCTCTCCTGATGTTCTAGCTCTCTCCTTGCGGTCTTCCTGTCGGAGGAGGCCTGCGCGGCGGTGGCAGCCCTAGAGGAGCTGCAGAAGGTCAGCCCCGGGAGGCTCCTTCTTCCGGCCTCCCCAGGCCGGGAGGCCAGCCAGCTCGCGCGGAGGCGGCGGCTCAGGTGCGTGAGGGAGCGGGAGCGCGCCTCGTCCCTGCCTGCCAGCCCCGGCGTCTTCCGCGCACCGTGAGCAAGCGCAGCAGCCTTGACCCCAAGCAGAATGGCGAGGAGCCGGAGAAGAAGGCCGAGTTCTAGCGCCTGCGAAAGATTGGGCTGCAGGAACTGGAAGAGAAGCTCCTCGAGGAAGAAACAGCACGAAGAGTGGAAGAGTTGGTGGCATAAAGGGTAGAGGAAGAGTTGGAGAAAAGGTTTGAAATTGAGCGTGAAGTTATCTTGAAGGGTGGAGGAAGTCAAGCGCATCATGGAAGAGCAGTTGCTCAAAGAACTGGAGCGACAGAGCTGAGCTGAGCTTGCAGCACCGGAAGCCAGAGAGGAGGAAGAACGGAAAAGCTTGAGGAGCTGGAGCGAATACTGGAAGAAAATAACAGAAAAATTGCGGAAGCGCAGGCCAAGTTGGCTGAGGAACGGTTGAGAATTGTTGAAGAACAAAGAAAGATTCATGAGGAAAGGATGAAACCTAGAACAGGAACGACAATGACAACAAAAAGAAGAACAAAAAATTATCCTGGGCAAGGGGAAGTCCAGGCTGAAACTGCCCTTCACATTAAAATACCAGGATAAAATTGCAAACTCTAAACTTTTTACAGAGAAAAATGGAAGAACTTTGTTGAACTGCTTCATAGCTTCATGTTGAATTGTTCCATTTTTCATTTTTTAAAAATTTTTAATTTGGAAAATCTGGAAAATTAGCTTCTTCGAATAGGGGGTATGCTTTGCAATCCTTTTTATTTTCCCCACCTTAACTCCATTGCCAAATCCTTATCAGATCATTGCTGTCTTCTAAAGAAAGTTCTATATTTTTCACCTGTTGGATTCTGTATTAGTGGTCTGCAAAAGTGATCACTCTGAAACTATAGATGGTCTGATGAGGTTTTCACTGACTGACCCGTCCCTCCGACTGCAGGGTTACATATACTGTGTAATA
>NW_004524722.1:5358224-5369514 GCF_000260255.1 Octodon degus | reverse complement strand
TTTGAAACTAGCAGTTAATTGGTAGGATTCTCACCCTAACAAACTATATATGCTGATATCTGTGAGCTAAGTAACTGCAGTGAAGAAAGCAATATGTAATGGAAGGGTCACATTTGGAATGCCTGTCATTCTGGTCTTCTAAATACATACTGCTTGTCATGACATACCAATTATTGCCATACTGTCTCTCAAGTAGATGCTGGTGCTCTTGATGCATCCGGTACAGGTAAGGAAACAACGAGTCAGCTCTGATAAGCATGTAGTTCAGTGTTGTCTCTGTTCCATTTGTTTTTATTTTATTGACAAAATCAAACCAGTATTCCCCATTCAGTAAATAAATGATTTTGCTGCATAAAGTCTTAAAAAATAAATTTAAAAATCTATCTAAATGTATCTATTCTTAATTATTGTATGTAACTACACTCTTTATACTTACCCTGTTAATTTTTCTTATGTTGCTACTTGTATTAGATGTTTTCCTTTTGTTTGGACAAAGTACGTGGCTCATAACTTAAAAGAGGAGAGATTCATTTGGTTAATGGTTTCCAGTGAGTTCAACACATAGTTTTCTGGCTCCAAAGCAGAAAGAATATGGTACAAGAACTCAGAAGAAGAAACTTGCTGCTCACCTCATAGTAGCCAGGAAGCAAAGAGATACGGGAGGATCCAGGGCCAAGTGTACATTCTTCCTTGCACTGACACACTTCCAACCACGCTCCACCTCCGCAGGATGTTCAGCTTCTGAGCCCATCGGTGTATGAGTCCACTAATGAGCATAGCACTCACACGATCCAGTTATCTTACAAACAACTTCGCAGGGACGTGTCAGATCAAACCCGTATTATTTTCTTTAGATCTAAACACTATTAAAACACGTCATTGTACTTTTCTTTTCATCATTATCATTCAAAGAAATCTCAATATTTAAGAAAAGATATTGTGGATAAATTGCTGCATGTTCTATTAAATATTAGGCAACATTACACAGAATGACATAAATAAGCATTTATTATATTAGAGAATGCCCATTTATTAGAAGGAAAAGAATGAAGATACTAAGTATAATATAGTAACTTCTTGTTGGGATAGGACACTTAGAAAAAAGTTTAATTTCTCTTGGAGTCCAAAAAGGAATGAAATGATTTGTCTTACCTTCGTCACATGGAACGTCCGTCACAGGAGGGAGGAAGAGACAATTACGCTTTGCATTACACAGCTCTTACTGGCTGTTGTGCTGCTATAAACATAGGTACACATATATCACTATGATATGATGTTTTCAGATCCTCCAGGAAAATTCCCACTAGGAGAATAACTGGTTTGAATGGGATTTCCAGTCCTAGTTTTATAAGGAGTCTCCACACTGATTTCCATATCATTTTATTTTATTTTTAAATTTTTTATTGGTGGTACCAGTAATCAAACTCTGTACCTTGCACTTGCAAGGCAGGCACTTAAGCCTCTGAACTATTTCCTCAGCCCCAGTGTGTTGCTCCTTTGACATCTAAAAGAGAAGAAGCTAGGCCAGTAGCCATTGTTTATGATTTTAAGAATTAGATAGACATTGTACAAAATACAGGGCAATTTTTTTGTAGCTCAACATCCTATATCCAGTGAACACAAAGATGTTGAAGGGACTTGCTGGAATATGTGGATGTTTGCCAAATTTGAACATTAAATCAAGATCTGTCAATGATCAAGCATCCTATTTCAGGAAAGTTATAATATAGGTGGAAAATAATTTCCAGAAATCCTGGATAAATACCTGAAAATCATAGATATTTGGGAGATTCCACCTGAGAAGAGTTAATTGAAAAACATCTTTCTGCAAATTTCATGTATCTGTGTGGTGTCAGTTTTGAATCCCACAAATACGATCATGTCAGTCTTCATGTCTTTTTTCCTCCATCTGTATCCCTCATTAAAATATCCTTCAAAGATTGAAAGGGATTTCTATACTAGTTGATGGCACCTAGGGCCCCTCCTAAAGTTGACTAATACTACTATGTGACCAATAAGAGAGCGAAGCCAAGGACTCTTAGGATTTCAAGAAAAATAAAGTGAGACTATTTACTTTTAGGAATGTTCTAGAGTATACACCACGCTTCTCCTTTGTATTGCATTTCCAACCTCTATATACACACGTCTCCGAAGGACTGAGATACAGCTGTACTAGCATGAATCTTTGACATCCAAGAGTTGAACTTGCATCTGTGTTAATTTGGGTATCTGTGAGTGCTAGGCAGAGAAAATGTCATGCAAACTACAGAAGAGAAAACGGGCTGTTTTTCCCTGTAGACTTTGTGCCAGCACTGGGTGATCTTTGAAGGAGAAGCAAAATTGAGTCCTCTGGGACTGAAAAAATTGGACTGAAGAGATGTTTAAAATAAGGTATAAATGAACAGATCCAGATTTTCTAACTAGATTTGGGGCATCTCCTTGCTTTTGTTTCTTTTCCTCTCAACCTGATAAATAGCTCCAGAATTCTAGACAATACAAGTAAGTAAAACAATATATTCAATACAGACATGTAGAAAATAATAGGAGAAAAATCAGAAAACAGCAGAAGCTGTTCTTCTAAGAACTTAATCATCTTACATTTTTCTTAGTCTTAACACATGGGATACTGCACTAACTTTAGGTACCATTGATCTGTAATTTTAATATTTTTAAATCTCTTTTTATTAACTATATCACCTGAGAAGCTCTCTTTCCTTTTAGATAAAGATATGTGCTGTGCATAGATACAGTGAACTAGAACTTAAAAACAAGAATTAGTGTTCAAATAAATTTAATAGTTACAATAATGTTTATATATGCATTATATACACATTCATTTATTTCATAAAATTGTCTGAATAATTTCTCCATATCATGTATTTACCTAGGCATAGACAAAAGGTTTAAATTCCTGGACTTTGATTTTATTACCCATGTGAAATATTTTTTCCCCTGGTTCACAAGTAAGAATAACACTCCATTTCAAACTCCATGTGTTCATCATGATGTTATATCTGCACTTTAAAAAAAATAAAGATAGATTTGGAGTGAGGATTACCAGTTTATATCATGAGTCATTACCATATGAGAGAACACATCTTGGTCCTATGGACATCCTAAGTAAATTCATCCTGACCTTAGTAGATCATAAGCCTGATATCCAGAAAGTTAAGTTTATTTAAAATAACAAATATTTTCATCTTAATGATAGTTTTGTACCCAGTACTCTATAGCATCTGTTGTTAAATAGAGAAGTGTCTGATTTATACAGCTACTATTCTAAAATACTAACTTCAGAATTGAAATAATGTTCATATTTAGACATTTTTTAAGCAAACAACTAAAGTTAATACTTTTTTTTTTTTTGGTAGAACTGGGGATTGAACTCAGGCCCTTGCACTTGCCAGGAAAACACTTATTCTACTGAGCCATTTCCCCTGACCCCCTAAAGTTAATACTTAATAATTTCCTTCAGTCACGGAGTTAGAACATGACTTAACCAGTACCTAAATCCAATTACATGTAAGTATGTAGTTGAATGAGGTTTTCGTTACCCTCCACATCACAGCATTCAGAATTCAGTCATGCTATGCCTTCAATTCTATCATAGATCAGTATTAAAATGAACACCAGCCTGTAATTTGAGTAACCATAGGTGACATTATCACACTGAAAACATGACAAAATAAAACATTGTGACCTAAAAAAATCGTCAGCAAATTAAAAGAACATATGGAGAATTTGTTCCCTTTCTTCTCATGTCCATTTCTGCTTCTTTCTTTCAATTCTACTCATGTACCCTGTCTCTAACATTGTCCTAAAGTCACACTCACTGTAACCTTCCCATCATGAGTACTCCCCACTCACACACATTGCTCTGCTTAGCTCTGTGGCAGGCCTGCCTCACAAATAATCTTTTCTTTCTCTTCCTAAAACCTGAAAATATTTTCCTTAAATTGAAAAATAAAAGCTACATGTTACAAGTTAAATAATTGGTTTAGGTCAATAGATGAATGCATATACATCTTAACTTACTGTTCTAATCTTTTTAAAGAATTTAAAACAAGGGCCAGGGAGATGGCTCAGCAGCATAAGCACTTGCCTGGCAAATGCAAGGGCCTGAGTTCAATCCCCAATTCTGCCAAAAAGCCCCCCCAAAAACCCCCAAAAACCAACAACAACAACAAAAAACCCTTAAAGCAAAGCTGAATTGGTTGGTCATGTAGGCATTGTATATTTAACTCTGATTTTAGAAAACAGGATGCAAATTTTTCAATCAAAGAAAGCTCAGATATTTAACACTTAATAAAATTTAAAAGTTGCAAAATTATATATGTTTACTATACAAAATTGCACTGGAATAAAGGTATGAAGAGGTAATCATTTTTTTAGACAGTGTACCATCTTTGAAAATGGGAACTTCACCTATCTTGTCTGAGTGAGGGACTGGGGAAGGATAGGAAATAGGTATACAGCACATATCTTATATATCTTAATTTTATTCTTGTGCATATATCTACAGAATTCCCTCCTCTTTTTATGGAAAGATTATATATGTTATATAACATGAAAATTAAATTCTTTGCTGCTGTGATATACCTGGTAATACAAAATTCATCATCCAACTTTCTTTTTTTGAACTGGGGTCTTACTATATAGCTCAGGCTGGCCTTAAATTCCCATATGTAGTACAGGCTGGCTTCCAACTCCCAGCCAGCCCCCCAAGTTCTGGGATTGCAGGGACACCACACCATGCCTGACTCTATATTTAATTTTTAATCAGTGATCTATGCAGAAGGGAACGGAAGAATTTTCATCACCACATACTTGGCAAATGCATGTAAGGTATTATCTGTCTGCCATTGAAGAGTTTAGATTTTAATGTCTTGTATAATTTAGAGAATTTGATTTATTGGCAACGGAGTAGAAGGGATCAGTTTAGTCACCTGTGTGTCCTTAATAACCAGTGTAGAGCTTAACATCCAGTTAATGACAATTTAATTGGGAAGAGGACATATGAATCATATTGACTGAAATTTATTTTTTTCAAACTTAATACCCTCCCTCTTTCATACTTTGTTTCCTCAGAAATATGACCAGTAACATTTTGATGTGTTTTTGTGTCTAGTTTTATTTTTTATACAAGTGGCAGACTGAAATTCAAATCAAAGCTTTTAGATTTATCCTACTTAATTTTGGACCTAGAAAAGAAGCTGATGGGCTGTAGGACCTCCTTTTTTCATCTGTAGAAAGAATTGTAGTATTCACATTATAGGTTACTGAGGAAGTCTTCCCAATAGGTCTTCCCAATAAACTATTATAAATATAGAGTATGCTCATGTAAGTGAAGTACTGTGACACTTAGTAAGCTGTTATTAAATCTCAACTATTTTTCAAGATGTAAGAATTCCTTATTTTATAGAAGCAGTAAAGTTATAGGCTGGTTAATTCATTTACTGTCATTTCACACAGATGAAAATATTGGGAAAACATGGTCAGAGCTAATTCAGTCCAAGGTGCTGCTCCTGAATCCTCAATCCTATAATCTTCGATTGAAGATACAGGGCCTCAACTAAATGGCATGGACAGCTCCTTATTTCCACAATCACACCAGTCCCCAGGACATGTGGTATGTTCTGATTGGAATCCCAGGACTGGAGGCCATACACACCTGGATCTCCATCCCTATCTGCTTCATGTACATTGTGGCTGTCATAGGCAACATCTTCCTGGTCTACCTGATTGTTTCTGAGCGCAGTCTCCATGAGCCCATGTATCTCTTCCTCTCCATGTTGGCCCTAGCAGATGTCCTGCTTTCTACAGCCACAGCACCCAAGATGCTGGCCATCTTCTGGTTCCATTCCACAGACATATCCTTTCGAAGCTGTGTGTCACAGATGTTCTTCATACATTTCATCTTTGTGGCAGAATCTGCTATCCTCCTGGCCATGGCATTTGACCGCTATGTGGCCATCTGTTACCCACTGAAATACACCACAATCCTCACCTTCACAGTCATTGGGAAGATTGGCATAGCAGCTGTGGCCCGGAGCTTTCTCATTTGCTGTCCATTTATCTTCTTGGTGTATCGGCTCTTATACTGTGGGAGAAAAATCCTTCTCCATTCCTACTGTGAACACATGGGCATTGCCAGGTTGGCATGTGACAATATCAACGTCAACATCATCTATGGCCTGACTATGGCCCTCCTGTCCACAGGGCTGGATGTGGTGTTCATCATTGTGTCCTACACAATGATCCTTCGTGCAGTGTTTCAGATACCTTCCTGGGCGGCCAGATTTAAGGCTCTTAACACGTGCGCTTCCCACATCTGTGTGCTCCTTATTTTCTATTTGCCAGCATTTTTTTCATTTTTTGCTCATCGATTTGGAGGTGAAACCATCCCTCACCATGTCCATATCCTGGTGGCCAACCTCTACGTGGTTGTGCCCCCCATGCTCAACCCCATCATCTATGGTGTGAAGACGAAGCAAATTCAAAATCGAGTGGTACTGCTTTTCTCCTCCATGAGTACATGTTGTTAAAATGATGCCTAATGTTAAGTGCTTAGTATATTTCTGAATAAAAATTTCTCTTCCAAAGTCTGTTTCAGTGAAAAATAGAAATAAATAAAATTTCTAGGTATTTTAAACACACTTAATAGGATAGTATTGAAAGTTTCTATTCTCATCTCATGTAATCAATGTTTTGAAAGAAAACAGCATAATATTTTCAATACTTCTAGATAGCTTATTATCATGCATTTTAACTTATCTTAAGGAAAAAACAGAGATTTTTTTTAGAACTAATTCAAATTTACTTTCCCATGTACATTACTGAACATTTTATAGTCGCTCTGAATTTCTGCCCACAAACTCCTTACTTCAATCAAGAGATGTGGATAAGTAACATGAAGCCACCATGTTATGCTTAATTTTGTGAGCACCTAATTCTTACCTTAAGCTATTGTTTGATAATTATGTCTATTTTATGACATAAACACGTAAAATATGTACGTATAAGGAGTGGATGGTAATGCTATAAAACAGTAACAGGCACCATTTTAATCTACATAAGACCAGCAGGCTAATTTAAAACTAAGTTTTTCCTACACAATGGAAATTTAGACCCAAATCATTAATAGAGTATCATGGTATTAGCAGAGTTTTTACTCAAGAAGTATCATAGAAAGCCCAATAGTCAGCAATAAATGTGTTTAAAAAGAATCATTTCTAGGAAAACTTAGACATTATGATGTCAGGGGTAATAAATCAAATGCCAAAGCTTTAATAACACATGGTTTCTTTTGTATGAGAAGCCCCCAAAATTAATAAAGAACAAAATGAGGGATAGATACTAGGAAGTAAGGAGGTAGATCTTTTTTCTTTTTTTAATTTAATTTTATTTTGCAAGGTAAAAACAAAATAAGAACAAAAATCAGAAACAAAGGAAGAAACAGGGCAACATACAATACCTGTGTTACAGATTTTCTTCTTCTTCTTTTTTTTTTTGTATTTTATGACAGGGTCTACAGGGTTTCACTATGTAGATCAGACTCTTAGTGATCCTCCAGTTTGCAGCCTCCCAAGAGCTGGGCATGCCACCACGCCCAGTCTCGATTGCTATCTCTGCCCCCTGGGGGCGGGGCTGGCACAGCAGGTTGGGGATCAAAGCCTGGCCTCTGTGTCTGCCTAAGCCAGCACTTTAATCCACTGAGCGATTTGCTGGCCCCTATGTTACAGAGTGTCAAACCAAGAATAGCTAATTCACGATGGTTGATATAGTATACATTTTATTGGTAAATCTGTTGCTCAGATTAACAGATATAGTTATGTAAGATTGGACATATGGTTGGATATTACCACTTGCTTTCAAGAAACCTTAAATTTTTTTCTTGTCTTTTTATTTATTTATTTATATTTTACCTTTTTGTAAAAGTATGTTTTAAAGCGAGAATAGTAATAATTGATATGACATTAGAAACAGTACACATTTAGAAGATCAAGATGTCAGGTACTCAAGCATGGCTTTTGTATTACACATTGCTGTCCTCGATGTAGTTACTTAGATCACAGATATCAGCATACAGAGTGAAAATTCTACACATTAACTGCTATTTTCAAAAGACTGATGGAGATTTAGATCTTTTTCAAATTGAGAGTAGATCAAGAAATGGGAGGAGAGGATGATGGGAAAGTGGAAAAAAAGAGGAATTAAGATGTGTTTTGTATGTCTACCAAAAGAAGTAATGTAAATGTTATGTATTGCAAGCATGTGTAATGTATAATGTGAATATAAATAATATGAAAATGTAAATATAATGTAAACATTATGCACTGCAAACATGTATTAATGAAATACAAAAAATAAAAAGTGTAAGCATAGTCCTTGTTTAAAATCCTGAAAAAAAAATCTGTGTGACGAAGTAGCACGTTTACCTAGAACCTTCCATCAAAAAGGGACTAATCACAACAAATAAAATAATCTTTGACCTTGTCTCTATACCTCAGTTCTTTCAAATCAGAACAGACTTTTAGAAACTTGTTCATTAAGCCCTACTTCAATGCTTTAAGGAATGGGGAAAATTATAGACTAGATTATACTTTCAGGAATTTGAGGTGCTAAATTTAACATTGACAATCTTTTTTTTTCTTCAGTACTGGGGATCAAATTCAGGCCCTTATGCTGGCCAGGCAGGCACTTATGCCACTGAGCTACCTCCAGAGCCCCTTTAGAGCCTCGATGGTTAGTTCTCTCTCTGTCTCTGTCTCTCTGTCTTTCTGTCTCTCTGCCTCTCTCTCTCTCTTTCTCTCCCTCTCCCTCTCTCTTTCTTTCTCTCTGTCTTCCTCTCTCTGTGTCGCTCCCTTTTTCTCCCTCCTTTTTATTTCTCTCCCTCTGTCTCTCTCTTTCTATCTGTCTCTCCCTCTCTCCTTCTCCCTCTCTCCCTCTCTCTCTCTCTCTCTCTCTCTCTCTCTCTCTCACACACACACACACACACACACACACATTCATATATATTTATCTGTAGAGTCCCAAACTTTGTGCTTTATATTTATATACAGGTGCACAAAAATGTTTAAGGTATCCGTGGCTTCCTTATACAATTTAGATTATTAGGAAATCAAAAGGCACAGACAATTCAAATTTGTGCCTCTTTATACTATGTTAAATATTGAAGCATTGTTTTGATTTGTCTTCAGAATATGTGGATTCTGTACCACATTTTTTCAACTTCAAAGTAGTTCTTTTCATTGTATTTTAGTCACTGGTATACTTTAGTTTTTCATAATAATTGACTGAAGGATTTGCACACATATGAGCTAAGATAAATTCTTTTTTTTTTTGAACCGGGGATTGAACTCAGGCCCTTGCGCTTGCCAGGCAAACGCTTATTCTACTGGGCTATCTCCCCAGCCACTGAACTAAGAAAAATTCTTCAACCTCTCAGAGAAAGTACCAGGCTTGAAGCAAACGTGTCTACCCTTTAAGTACAATGTTTTGTTGTTTAAAAAACATCACTGAATCATTGTTCTAGGAGATCTGAAGCAAAGTTTTCATGCCATCTTGACAACTAAGCATTGAATTATTCAAAATAATGCAAACTTTCTACCCATAATATCACAAAATTTAGTAATGGAATGATTTGAAAAAACTTAGGAAAACCTTCCACATAGAATTAAGGAAAACAATATGCTAAGGTACTACTGCACTTAATAAAGCATGTATAACACCTCACAAGACTGAGAAGCTCAGGGCTGACAAGATAGCTCAGCAGATTAAAGCATCTGCTTAGGAAAGCATAGGGATCAGGGTTCAATCCCTAGGGTGTAGTACTGGCCTCCCCCCGGGGTGCCCTGAGATGGCGATTGAGACTGGACATGGTGGTGTGCATCTGTAATCCCAGCACTTGGGAGGCTGAAAATGGGAAGATCACTATGAGTCCAATCTATGTAGTGAGACCCTGTAGCCTTGCAGAACCTGTACCAAATACATAAAAAAGAAAAGTAGAAAAAAAAAGAGTGAGAAGTTCAGTAACCATCATCAGAATCTGAGACTCAGACATGTCAATCATATACAGTCTGGGTGAGAAAACAGGAGCCTGTGCTGGAGTCAGACTGAGAGTATGTAGGCCGTTGGGGAATTGAAGCTGTCCCTTCCTCATGGATTTGTTCTGTGCTCACCTTAGACATGATAGAATTTGGTGATGTAATGCATAGCATATAAAAAACGATCTGATTGTTATTGTTGTTGCCTGTGCTTCTGGGTTAACATACAAAACATTATTGTCCAGAGCATTAGATATATTTTATCTTTTATTTTCTACCAAGAATTTTATAATTTCATAAAATTTAAAATCCATTTTGAGTAGAGTTTTTATGTGTTAAAAGGTTGATTTTCAGTTTTTTATTTTTTAATTTTTTATTAATTTTTTTAAGAAACAAATAGCAACGAGACAGTTTCAAAATAGGTTAGTAAGACAGTTTCAATAATCAATACATTGTATATTGTTGTCTTCATAGTGGCAATTCATAGTACAAGATGCAGACATGATATCCTGTTCAAACACTATTAGTACAAATCTTTCTTCTCATTGAATTAAGAGAAAATAGCTGTATATCTAACCTATTTTGTATATACAGATACAAAATGGTCCTTCATTTGTATCCCCTTTTTTAATTTAGTTTTGTCAGAGATGGGTATTCCATTGCCATTTAAATACTGTAGGTGCTTGAATTCAGCAAAATAATCCAATGTAGTCCAGTAGTTCATAATAGTAGTGGGTTATCTGTAGGACTGGCAATGTCAGAAGTTTTTGACTTGAGCCCTTTACAGCTCAGCATATTAGTATGGTTTTACTTTTTTTCCTTTTATACTTTTTTTTTTTTACTAATTTTATTGAGAAACAAATAAGAGACAGTTTCAAAACTGATTGCTAGCACAGTTTCAATAATTCATACATTGCATATTGTTGTCTTAGTGGTTATTCCTTGTACAAGATGCAGACATGATATCCTGTTCACAAACACTATTAGAACAAATCTTTCTATTCATTGAATTAAGAGAAAGTAGCTGTGTATCTATACTATTTTGTATATACAGATAAAAAATGGTCCTTCGTTTGTATCCTCTTTACTTGTTTAGTTTTGTCAGAGATGGGTATTCCCTTGTCATTTAAATATTGTAGGTGCATGAATTCAGCAAAATAGTCCAATATAGTCTAGTAGTTGATAATAGTAGTGGGTTATCTGTAGGACTGGCAATGTCAGAAGTTTTTGACTTGAGCCCTTTA
>NW_004524722.1:5356384-5358034 GCF_000260255.1 Octodon degus | reverse complement strand
GAGACTCCTTAAAAAGTTAGGACTGGAAAGCCCATTCAAACCAGCTATCCCGCTATTGGGAATTTTCTCAGTAGGAACCAGGAAATGTTTCAATTCCAGAGGACCTGAAAACATCATGTCACAGTGATATATGTGCATCAATGTTTATAGCAGCACAATTTGTGATAGCCTTGCACTTGCCAGGCAGATGCTTATGCCACTGAGCTATCTGTCTGGCCCCTGATAGGGAATACTATAGCCCTTTTCATAGGACTATAATTAAAAATTACACTTTTTTGTAAGAACATTGACCTTTCTTCAGATCCTTAATTCACTATAAGGCTATTTATAACTGAACATATTAAATACAATAATACTATAATAGAGTCAGACAAATGATATTTTATAAAATTGGTTTCTATGCTAAATGGAGCTGGTATTGTAATTTAAATTTTCAACCCTGCTTAAATACTTTTTATCTACTAGTAGTTCACACACCAACCTGTTGCATGACTTAACTAGCCAATACGTATTTATTACTTACCAATTTGTATGGGTATCATTTACTGAGATAATCTTCCATTTTGTGTTTTTTTCTCCAGTACTAGAGATGAACTCAGGATTTGCACCTGCCAGGTAGTCACTTATGTCACTAAGCTGTCTCCTTGGTCCCTAATCTTCCATTTTAAGTCAGGTCATATTTAGGTTTTTTTTTTTTTATTGGGAGGAACTGTATGACAGATGAGAAACTAGACTCATGAATCTGAAGATTTGACTGAAAACCTTGTCTTTATTGTGTATTGTAAGATTTTTTTTTTTAGTGGAACCAGGGATTGAATTTAGGTCCTTGTGTTTTCCAAGGAAGTGCTTATTCCACTGAACCATCTCCCCAGCCCCTTATTGTATGATTTTTAGGTAGTCACAACAAAACAAGCTTTTTTTTAAAATCAAGTATTATTATATAAAAGAGCTCTTGATTGTAGTCTCTGTGCTTTCCACTTTTATTAAAGTCCTGGGACCGGGGAGATAGCTCAGTACAATAAGCACTTGCCTGGCAAGCACAAAGGCCTGAGTTCAATCCCTGGTTCTGCAAAACAAACAAACAAAAATAACCAACCAAAATCCTTATTACGTCATTCTCATCAGCTACACCACATTAAAAATTCTATACTCTACTGCCATATTCTGGATGAAACCAGGACCTTATTTTATATTGCATTACTTCATTTATTCCAGTCCTTGAAACAAGAAATATTTGACAATCACACAAACATTCTTTCCTATTTAAAGTAAAATGTAGCACTGCAATCTTGACCTGGGAGTGAGGGTAGCTTGGGAAAAAGCACAACTGAAATGTTGTCAGGGAGAGAGTTACAGCCCCTCTCTTGCATTTATCTTGGGACCTTATATCTCTAAGGACTAGGGAAGTCATATAGCTCATCCTGCTTGTCCTGTGAACTGGAACGTTTGCTAATGACAAGATGAACCACTGCATCTGGTATGTAAGATCTGGGGGGAACATTAGTGGGAGAACACAGTAAAATGTTAGAGAGGATATTGGAAAGCAAAGGAAAGAATAGCCACTAAAAGTGTGAGAAGAACCCAAAGATGAGTTCAGGGAAGCCACTGCACTTACCTAAATTATGGATACAATTTTCATCAAAATATGTT
>NW_004524722.1:5353859-5355661 GCF_000260255.1 Octodon degus | reverse complement strand
CTCTGTTCAGATTCATAGGTCACTGACATCCGAAGGATCTCATTCCTTGTCTCAGGTAAGCTTTAACCTCTATTCTGCATATTTTTCTTTCAAAATTGCTACTGAACTGAGTAAGCAGAGAGGAGGGGATAAAAAAGCAGATTTCCCAGTTGTGATGGTGGTTGAGAAACTTGAAATTCAGGACCAAAATATAGAAAGGACTGCAGATCTAAATACTGAATGTTATCATGAGTGCAAACACAAGAAGAACCAAGTGTGGAACTCCAACATCAGAGCATTGGGATTTGGTAAGTCAGAGGGACAGAAACTGCATGGCTGTATGCAGCAGCTGATAAATTATGTCGAGAGAATTTAGTGGTAATATATAGTGAGGAAGTCAGTTTATTTTTTTGATTTCTTACTCATAATCTTTTATTTCTTATGAAATTACTATTAATAAGCATCTCAAGTAAATGAAACATTAATGATTCATTGAGACCCTGTGTCAAAAAATAAAGCAAAAAAATTTTTTTTAAGGTTTGGGAATAAAGCTCAATGCAAAGATTTAATCCCTGACACTAAAACAAAAGTATATTGATTATTGAACAGAAAAGTTGCTTAATTCACAGGATTTTTAAAATTTAAAAATACTGTTTTTGCCAGGATGAATTCGAGGCTTTTTTTGGTAAATGGATGCAACTAGAGAACATGTTTTTAATGGAAATAAATTATGTGCAAACATCATATTGTCTCCTTATTGTGAGAACCTGAAAGAGAAAATAAAATCTGAATGGTACAATATACACTGGGAAAAGGGAATGAACCTATTCAAAAGGAAGGGATTACTGAGTTTAAGAGGACAGGAGAGGGAGTGAGGGAACGAGATAGAGCTCTGTATGATATAAGCACGATGGTTTTGACAACTGCACTGTGGATTTATGCTGGTCAGTGGAAAGGAGCAGTTAATGCTTAATTTATTCTGTTTTCTTTTTTCAAATCTTTGACCATTTTCTCTTCTTAACTTCTTATATATTTCTTTCTTCTTCCAATTTTACATTCATATACCTGATAAGATGACCAACTAGTTTGAAGACAACACCATGCATTATAACAAATACTGTGAAAATCATATTATTTTGTTAAGTGAGATTCTGTATCATTTGGAATTTTTCTGTTTCAATACTATTGTGTGCCCTCTCTAAAAAATTTAAAAAATGTTATCGGTAAAGCATCTCTAAAATTAAAATAGCTATCATCTAGTGCATATGCATATTATTTAGAGTGATGTGAATTATTTGAACATTAAAAACAAAACAAGCAAAATAATCATTGCCTTAACCTTATGTGCCATGCTTCATTACTGCATGTTACTGAAAAATCTCATTTTTTCTATATTATCATATATTTTTAGTGAAACTTTATATGCATTACTTAAAAATGTGACTTATAAGTCTGATGTTTAGGGAAATAGTGATTTGAGAGTTTCAAAAGGAATAAGGAGGTTTTACAACATCAGAACATGCCAGTTTACCTATAATCAGAGCAACTGGGTTGTGAATTGTCTTAGGAACATCTGAGTATGAATGCCTAGCAAACAATGCACAAGCTGGATTTTAGCAGTTCAACTTTTTCCTTCAGAAATATTTGTCTTGACCATAGAATAAGTGAGGTTGATTTTTCTCATTTGATCTGTATACAAATTATGTAAGGTCAAATATCAGATGCTAATAGGATAATTTTGTCTTTGGTATTTTTGTTTTCTTTTTGATTATAAGTTTCTACTCAGTGTTTCCATAAGCCCTGTTTACCATTTTGCTCTTTTT
>NW_004524722.1:5319351-5328303 GCF_000260255.1 Octodon degus | reverse complement strand
AGCGACCTATGTATAGTAATGCCATAGCACTAAGCATTGGCGAGCAAAGCTGGGCAAGCTACTGTGCTGACCAGTTTGTCCTAACCACATGCCTCATGGAAGAGCCTTTCCAGCACAAAACAGCTGCTGCTCATTCTCATCCTTCATGGCAGATCTAGGATCATCAAGCCCAGCTGCTTAGGAGATTACTGGTGCACTATTGACTTGAAGCATAAGGTCGGCTGATTCCTGAGCCTGCTGAAGTACAGTAAATTCATTAGCAGTCTAGGAATAGATAAAGTAATTCAGTTTTTTTCACAGAAATAATGGATAATTCTCCAATAGACAGTTTAAGGATTCATTGGTTCAAAATCTGAAAGTGTATCATGTAAAACTTTTATTAAACAACTTTCATATCAGGCTCCACGGCCCAAGTTTTGAGAAAATTCAGTCATCATTGAAATTCAGAAATGATTAATTTTTCTTGTTATTCTGAAGTCCTCCTCTGACTAATTTTTGGTGTCCCAAAATTTGTTATCTTTTCCTTAACTAGTGCTCTATTTGGCTCTTTTAAAGGAATCTCTTCAGCTCTTTGTTTTTCATTAATTTCTAACTGTTGATTTTACAAAACAATAATATTTTGTTAAAAACTAATGAATCTACATGGGATTCATTGATCATATTTTATGGAAATCATAGTTGTAGGAAGTTTAAAGCCAAGAAATTATCTTTATTCCTGGATAAATTATACATCTCTCACTTTTCCTATACTTGCATTTCATTAAGAACGTTCTCTCATTACATGCATTATAGCTATCCAGTATTTTATGTGGTAAGGGTTTCTCTTTTCTAGGAATCTATGGTGTGTTATAGAATTATAGACACTTTAAGCCAACAACTAAATGGTAAGGATGTCAATTACTAGATATATAATCAAAAGTAAGCTATTGAAGTAGAAATTCAAAATGGTAAAGGACATTGGCTTAGACATATCAAATGTTCACAAATGTGGTACATACATGTATCAGCTCCCCACAGTAGATGCAGCCATCATGTACTGAAAACATGTGCCAATAAAAATACTGGAAAGTGGGAAAATATTTGACTTATCTTTTCTAAAGCATTTTCTTTGGTGTACTTTGAAAGGGTTTCTTCAAATATTCTGTGCCCTGTGTCTTATTGCTCTGATTTGGAAGTTCTATGTAGATACAAATGGTACAAACTTTCTCTTTCTTTCTTTCTTTCTTTCTTTCTTTCTTTCTTTCTTTCTTTCTTTCTTTCTTTCTTTCTTTCTTTCTTTCTTCTTTTGGTATAAGGTATTGTTCTTAGGACTTTCACACATTTTTTTGTACTTTTTAAAATTTGAGATGAAGTCATCAAATTTTTCTTCTTTAGCCTGCCAGAGTTCTGAGATTAAAATTGAACACCATCCTGGCTTATATTATGCTATTGAGTTTCAACAATTTCTGCCTCTATTCTCTTTCATAGAGCCTACTTTACATTAATGTAGAAATCAAACCTGAAAATTTGCTGATCCAACGTGTTTGTTCCTCATTAAAAGATAATTGGAATGAGAATACTGCAAGAACAGGTAAAATTTAGAATGTGAAAAGACCTACCAAAATCTTACAATAATTTGATTATCTAATAAAAATGACTAAGTTTAATTTTTTCATCCACAGGTCTTGAAATAACAGATGCTGAGCAGAGTAGTCCTGATACAGGTGATTTTGCTGATTCGAAGGCCCTCATTCTCTCATGTCCATAGTGTCTTGTTGTGGCAGAACACAGTGGTGGAAACCCTCTCTGAAAGCAAGGATGTGTCCTGATGGAGCTGTCGTTTCCCTTCAATGACATGAATAAGGTGGCTGAGATGATCTTAGATTTCCAAAAATATCAAACAGCTCAGTATGGTGGCTTTGTGTTTTTGGTACAGGGTCTAACTGTGAAGCTCAGACTTATAGCGATCCTCCTGTTTTCAGTCTCCCCAGCACTGTGATTATGGGCGTGTGCCACCATGCCTAGATGCTGCGGCTGGCTTTAGCTCAGGGCCAGGGCCAGTGTGGCATTTGGTCTTGGGGATAGAAAAGTGGTCTGTATACTTGCCTAAGCAGGTGCTTATTCCACTGAGCTATCTTGCCAGCTCTAGTATGGTGGCTTTGGATAAAAACACCAAGTCAGTGTACAGTAGCTGTGTGGATCTTCTGTTGACATCAGGTGGCCCAAGAACAGTATGTTACTCTCCAACCTCACTGTCTTCATGCCTTCTGTCTTGACCCTCATTGGGATCCCAGGCCTAGAGTCCATGCAGTGCTGGATCGGAATCCCATTCTGTGCCATGTACCTTGTCGCTCTGATTGGAAATTCTTTGCTTCTGTTCATCATCAGGTCAGAGCATAGTCTCCATGAGCCCATGTACATTTTCCTGGGCATGCTAGGAGCCACGGACATTGCACTGGCTACCAGTATTATGCCAAAGATGCTTGGCATCTTCTGGTTTCATTCACCATACATTGCTTTCGATGGCTGCCTGTTTCAAATGTGGCTCATCCACACCTTTCAGTGCACAGAGTCTGGCATTCTGCTTGCCATGGCCCTTGACCGTTACGTGGCAATCTGCTATCCACTGCGACATGCCACAATTTTCACACACCAGTTGGTCACTCAAATAGGAGCTGCTGTCACACTGAGGGCGGCCATCCTTGTTGCTCCTTGCCTAGTGTTGATAAAGTGCCGGTTCCAACTCTATCACACCACAATCATCTCCCACTCCTACTGTGAGCACATGGCCATTGTGAAGCTAGCTGCAGGAAATATCAAGATCAACAAAATCTATGGATTGTTTGTGGCCTTCACTGTGGCGGGATTTGACCTCACTTTCATCACATTGTCCTACGTCAAGATATTCATCACTGTTTTCAACTTGCCCCAGAAGGAGGCCAGGTTCAAGGCCTTCAACACCTGCATTGCTCACATCTGTGTCTTCCTCCAGTTTTACCTCCTGGCCTTCTTCTCCTTCTTCACACACAGGTTTGGCTCTCACATCCCCCCTTGGATCCATATCCTTTTTTCAAGCATTTATTTGCTGGTCCCTCCATTCCTCAACCCAATTGTCTACGGGATGAAAACCAAGCAGATCCGCATTAACGTGGTAAAAATGTGCTGTTCATAGTACCCTGCCCTTTCCACCCTGTGTGATATATCCTTCTCCCAGAACAAAACAACAGCAGCCACCCACATTATTTGAGATACAGAAGTTTCTGTTTCCAGTACTTTGCTTGTGAAATTTTCCAGTATGATGACAATAATCCATGACAGCTGTCAGTCTGGGCTTGTGCGTCCTCCCTAGGGAATGAGAGTAAGGAAGACAAAGAGAGCTAAGTAGTGAACATATTTTATTCCTTTTGTCATTTTAGTTTTTAATCCCTGTTTCAGCTGCTCCTGTACAAATCTTTCTCTAGGATGATTCAGGAAGTACACATCTGCCGTTGAATTGAAATGCACTCTAGAGTCATCATCTTGAGATGCTCAGGCACTGCGTACAAGTTATTCATTTTGTTAGTTTTGAAAATCTTGGTAATTTAAAAAAAACCTGAAAGGAGAGATTCTTAAGTATAATCTTATCCAGAAAATTCTCTATGGTATCCATTAAAATAAGTCTAAACATTTAATTATTCCAAGGTCATTCAGAAGTATTAGTCATAAAGATTATAGGAGCTACGTGTTGAATTTTATGTATCAATAATTTCTCATGGCCTCCAACACTTTCATCTTAATTCTTCAAGTGTTAAAGAAAACCACACTATTACAAATCTTACGCAAGAGAATATAACATAGTAATAAATTTGATAATATCTTATGCTTTATGAGTTTATACCTGAGTGTTTTTTTCTGGGAGCAAGAAAACAGAAAATTAGAGAAAAGAGGGTTCAGAAAGGAGAGAGCAGAGAAAGAGTAGACAAAGAGAGTGAATTTCATTGTTCATTTAGGTGATCTGATTATAAGGTGAGTGGCCAAGGAAGGAAGGACAGAGAATCAGGTAGATGATTGGACATTGCAACAAAAGACGTAGCTTAAGTTACAACGTGATATTTCTGGTACATTTTGATTACAAGGCCTGATGTGGGAGAATGAATAAGAATAGGAAAAATGGCTGTCAATGCTGTTCCTAGTTGTCAGTCTTTTTTCAGATATGGTGTGTCATTGGAAGGTTTATCTCCATGAGGAAATCCCTAAAATGGGTGAAGTACTCTCCCTGTGGGTGAAAAAGACATGCATTGAAATGAGTCAGGCTCTTTTATTAACAAACATATAAAGTTTGTCTAAGAAGAATGACATAGAACTTAGAGCTAGACTGTTTCTGGAAGTCTAAGATTGGGCTGGCAAGATAGCTCAGCAGTCTAAAGAGCCTGATCGGGAGAGCTTAGGCAAGCACAGGGACCGCAGCTTGATCCCCATCGCCACATGCTGCACCAGCCCCACCCTGAGGGAGGGTTGAGCAGACCACAAAGACAAAACACAATGGCAACAACAAAAAGCTTAAGATCATATATCATTGTTAAATTGTTATAGAAAACGTCTTATTTGTACTGGTGCTATGCACTGACTTATCAGATTAAAATCACGGCCTATATATGAAATATTGGACCACAAATCGCTGGGTAGTGAATTATTTTCACTGGCTTTACGAAATGAGCATAATCACATTCCTATGTCTGCTGAGGAATGACTATAGTATAAATATTGAAGATGTCTTTGGTATTTCTAGATATAAATATTTATTAGAATTTGTTGGGGAGTTCCAGACAGGAAGTTTATTTTTAGGTAACATTATTTATTTAGGATTAAAACCAAAATATCATCAGGTTTAAGATTCTCATCAGGATCAAACAAACTTCTGTATAATGAGACAAATGATGAATAGTTTAGGCTGAGGAAGAGACTAATAATTATTAAACTTACACTTTATCATATTTATAATGATAAATCAATAATTTTATTATGTAGCTATGTGCATTGAAATAATGTAAAAGTATTTCCACAAAAATTAGTTGTAAAATTCAAATAGTAATAATAATAATAATAATAATAATCATGATAATTGAATGCTGTTTTCTGTAACATAGGTCAATTAATTAAAACAATGCAAATCACTTTTTTCTTTTTTTTTCTGGTGCTGAGAATTGAATTGAAGCCCTGAATTGCGTTCAGTGCTTCCCACTGAGCTATATCAGACTTCTTAAATTTATTTTTAGATCTGATCTCAGTATGCTACATAAAATGGCCTGGCCCTCCTAATCCTTCTATGTCAGCCTCCCAACTACCTGAGATTATTTGTGTGATTCATGAATAATTTGCCTTGGATGCAAATCATTTTTTCTAATGCAGACAATAGTTTTCATGAGTGCAGGCAAAAATTCAACTTTCTATGTCATTGACAGCAAATGTGCATCTTAGAAAGTGTTAGACAGTGCCCTACACATAAAAATCAAGTGGGGAGTAAGTTTTCATGGCTTTCTATGGTTTGAAGCTTATTTTGAAAAGTTTTGAAATAGATTTGGCAATTATTAGCTCTGGCAATTATTCTAAAGAGAGTGGAGCTTTAGGAAGGCGTATAAAGAAATAGAAGGTGCAATAACAAAATATTTTCACTATTTTCCACTAAGGATATCCCCATAAATTATCTAGTTCAGGGCTGGACTGTTTCTGGTAGAATGGTCTTGAAATTGTCAAGGTCACTTTCAAACTGAGATCTACGAATAAAGATAAAAGATGGATAACTATCAGGAAAATGAGGTGAGCAAAAGTGTGTACATCTCACACACTTAGACCAAGGAAATTGCAAAGTAAATTATTGGACACGAGGTGCCAGGGTGATGGCTCAGGAGAATAAGCATTTGCCTGACAAGTGCAAGGGCCTGAGTTCAATCCCTGGTTCCGGAAAAAAAAATTACTGGACATGTAATTCTTTGACAGAGAAAAACTTTCTGTGAATAGTGATTTTTTAAGATTTCTAGAAATCCCAAAAGACTTTCCAAAGAGTTGTATCAATGTTTGCAATAGTTTGCTTGGTTTCCCAATTATCCTCATATTTACCAATATTTTTAGTCTTTGATAATCTAATAGGTAACACATGATTCTTCTTATAGTTAGTACTTAACAAAAGAAATATTTGTTCTACTGTTTTTTCATTCGTGCAAATTACTATATTGTTCCCTTTGCACATTTAATGAAATTACCTTATTCAGTTTAAAATTATGTCCATATCTTGTACTGTGTTTAACTACTTTGAAAACAACAATACTCAATGTATCAACTATTGTAACTGACCTACTAACCTGTTTTAAAACTCAGTTTCATTGTTTATCTTTTTTCTCTTTAAAATAAAAATAATAAAAATACCTTAAAGTGTTTTAAAAAGTCAGATGTAAAAAGAAAATCAGATGTGTAAAGTTTATTTAATTTAGAAAAGTCACTCTTAGTTCAATTAGCGTCAGAATTCTCTACCAAGACTTTTCCACTGTTATATCATTTTTTTTCTACTGGAAAATATGCCAATATTGTTATCTTTTATTTGCTTTTAAGAGTCTTTATTTTTAAATCAATTTTAAAAGATACATTGTCTAGGTATGAAATTCCAAATTAAAATTTCCATTTCTTTGCCCGTATTTTAAGGATGACACTCTTGGTATTTGACTTGTGTTGTTGTTTCCTCCCACATTTTTATACAGGCATATTGATTGTACAGATCAGTGAGTACAAGTGTACACATATGTCAGATGTGTACATGCATATAGCATTCATTATCATTATCATTATTATTATTATTATTATTATTATTATTTTAATGTCTTTGGTTGTTACAGGATCTCACTATGCAGCTCAGATTCATAGTGATCCGCCTGTTTTCAGCTTCCCCAGCACTGGGATTACAGGCTTATGCCACTATGCTGGGACTCCATGGCCAGTTCAGCCCACCCTGGGGGAGGGGCTGGCCTGGCCTGTGGTGCTGGGGATCAAATCACAGTCCCTGCATTTACCTGAGCTTGCCTAAGCAGGTGCTTTAGACTGCTGAGCTATCTCACTGGCCTCTTAATTTTCATTTTTAAGGAGAGTGAATGACATTCTTTAATCACTATCCCTCCAGATTCTCCATTAACACACCAAGTTTTTGGTTTTTTTATGGAGTGGAGTCAATCCATATAATATTATTGGATAGCCTTCATATTTTTCAGGGACTTTCTTTCCCAAAACTTCCTAAGAGGCCTTTCAGTAGGCCATTGTAATATCTTAGCAAGTTTTATTTCAACAAAGAATGAGATTGATGCTGGTGTTTTTTTACACATGGAAGAAATAAGTTTTTTTCTCCCAGGGTCCTGGATTTTAGAGATGGGAGTGACTATCTTTGTATTTTTATTGCCTATCACTTAAATTTTCAATTTTGGAAGAATGACTTACAAATTTTTTTTAACCTCACCACACTTTTTTTTTCTTGTAATTGATGTTCTAGAACATTTTGTTGGTTTTAAAAATTGTCCTTAAATATTGCTTGAAAGAGCCTCCCCGAAGACTGTTTTGGGTCTTTCTGGCACGATCAGATCACAGTTCCAACACTTCCCTGCCCTCAGGAACAGTGTAAGTCTTCAAATTATTTTTTTACTTTTTTTGGCTTTTTTTTTACTATTGTACTTTCTTAAGCCAAGCCACAGAACAACAATTTTCTAAGGAAACATATGCCTGGTCTCTCAGTTTTCAAATTTGTGTAGAAACCAAGACCTCAATAAAAGTGTCATTCCTTGAATTTGGTTACTAGAGACACACATAGGAAATACCTTAGAACTAGGGGTGTATATATGTATGTATGTATGTACACGAAGAATAATGAATTCATGCCATTTTCTAATGAAAATGCATGTAGTTAAATTCATTTTAGAATCAAACAATTTCATAAATTAACTTCTCCAACAGTATTGGAATTGGTTTTCATTCTCTACTGTCATTTCTGAAGACTGGGATACACAGTAAGTAATTTCTTTGAGAGTGATGTATAAATCTTAAACTTATATTTGTTTTTTTAATTAATTTTATGCAGAAATAAATAGCAATGAAACAGTTTCAAAATCGATTAGTAGGACAGTTTCAATAATTAATACATGGCATATTGTTGTCTTCGTAGTAGCTATTCATAGTACAAGATGCAGATATGATATCCTGTCCAAACACTATTAGTACAAATCTTTCTATTCAATGAATTAAGTGAAAGTACCTGTATATCTATCCTAAATATTTTGGATATACAGATACAAAATGGTCCTTCATTTGTATCCCTTTTTTGTGTAGTTTTGTCAGAGATGGGTATTTCATTGCCATTTAAATATTGTAGTGTGAGAATTCAGTGAAATAATCCAATATAGTCTAGTAGTCCATAATAGTAGTGGATTCTCCATAGGACTGGCAATGTCAGAAGTTGTTGACTTGAGCCTTTTATAGCTTAGCATATTATTAAACTTATATTTGGAAAGTATATTTCTCGATGCTTTATCAGATGATAGAAAATTTCATTCACTGTAGGAATATTTATCACCCTGTCATTTGCAGAGTACCTGGGGTTGGAGCTTGCATGGCATGTGGTGCTGGGGATCGAACCCAGGTTCCTGCACTTGCCTAAACATGTGCTTAGTCTGCTGAGCTATCTTGCCAGTGCTTATCACAGTAGATTTAAAATTAAAATATGGACTGGCTAGACAGGAACTCCACAGCAGAGCACCCATCAGGAAGAAGTTAAGCACAGCAGGCAGACCTAAGACAGGCCCAGCTGGATGAGTTCAAACATGGTAGAGCTGACCTGTAAGCTGAGGCACACTGGTAGACCCAGATCTATGAAAGCATTCTCTCAATATCTCTCTCTCTCTCTCTGTCACTCTTTCTCTCTCCATCTCTGTCTCTCTGTCTCTGTCTCTGTTTCTGTCTCTG
>NW_004524722.1:5317011-5319156 GCF_000260255.1 Octodon degus | reverse complement strand
GAAGTTTGGATAACTAATTTAAATACAAATTCTCAATTTAGTATCTGCTTAGCTATACAGTCGTATAATGCTTGTTCTTATGGTTTAAACTATAAATCCATTAGGTACAAAAGGTTGACAATTGTGAAATCTCACTACCCATTATTAGTTTTGCTGATTGTAGTACTATAAGTACAAAACTGTAAATGCCTTAACCATATGATCTCTCTTGGGTAATAATATCAGTAGGTGCTTAGGTAATAACTGAACCAAAGCTCTACAACAAAGGTCAGAGGACAGCACTTTTAAAAATGACAAAGAGAAGGAGCAAAATGCATTCTCAGGTATGAACACACTCAGAACAAATGCCTGAGACACTAGCATAGAAGAAATTGGAAGTCACACACCTGAAATCTCTAAAATAATAGCATCTGAAGTAAAGAAACAACTGCAGAAAGGTACAGAGGAAATCAGATCAAAAATAATCTTCAAAGTAAAAAGAAAAATGATAACTGTAGTGAAAGAATTACTGTTTATCTAAAGAAGACACTGAGGGGCCAGGGAGATAACTCAGTAGAATAAGCACTTCCCTGGCAAGTGGAAGGGCCTGAGTTCAATCCCTGGATTAAAAAAATAAAGGAGAAAAATGATGGAAACCTTGAATAAGCAATATAGAAAAGAAATAGAATGTATGAAGCAGATTCAAAGAGACATTGAAGTGACTAAAAACTCAACTAAAAGTTAGCAAAACTGTCTGAATGAAAGTGAGGATAGACTTTTGGACTTTGAAGATACTGTTGCAGTTAGTGAAAAGTAAGGAAATATCTCCTAAAAACAACTAGGATAGGAAATAATGATCAAACAGCTGGAAGAAAATGCAAAGATGAACAACCTGGGGCCAGGGAGATGGATCAGTAGAATAAGTACTTCTCTGGCAAGTGCAAGGGCCTGAATTCAATCCCCAGATCTACCAAAAAAAAAAAAAAAAAAAAAAAAAAAAAAAAAAAAAAAAAAAAAAAAAAAAAAAAAAAAAAAGAAGAAGAAGAACCTAAGACTTATAAGCATCAGTGAGAAAGAAGAAGTCAACACAAATGACATAAAAAGAATATAGGCAGAAGTAATAGCAGAAAACTTCCCAAATATGGGAAACAATCTGACATTCAGTTAGCCAAGATATACAGAATTCAAAATAACATCAGCCTAATTAAAAGCATATCCAGATATACAATAATCAAGATTCCAGAAATTCAGTACAAGAGCAGTATAATAAAAGCAGCAAGAGAAAAGAAAAAGATCAAATTTACAGAAAAATCCATCAGAATAATGGCAGATTCCTCTACATACCACCAAGTCAAGAAGAGTATGGAGCAAAGTACTTCAAGTCTTTCAAGAAAAAAAATTCCAATCCAAACTGACATACCCTGCAAAACTCTCTTTCAAGTTTAATGGAGAGCTGAAATACTTCCATGACAAAGAACAACTAAAGAATTTCATGACAACAAAGCAACCTTACACAGACTACAAAAAGATATTTTAGAGAGGGATGAAAATGAACACAACTCTATGAATGGGAATGGAATGAACCCACCAAATAGGGAAAAGCAGTTAAACTCAGGAGAATAATAGACAATCAACAGCAGGTAAATTACATGTCAAACATAAGTCAATATATCTCAATTATAACCACCAATGTATATGGACTGAATTGACCAATTAAAAGAGATAGACTGGCAGAGTAGAGTAGGAAGCAATGTCCAACAATATGCTATATACAAGAAACACACATAACTCATAAAGAAATTCATAGGCTTAAAGTCAAAGGATGGAAAACAAAACTACATGCCCCAGCACCTCAGAAAAAAGCAGGGTTAGCAATCCTGTTTGCAGACAATCTGAACTTCAACCAAAGAATTATCAAATGAAATAAAGAAGACCGTTACATAATGGTGAGGGGAACAACACATGAGGACAAAGTAAGAGTCATAAATATGTATGCACCAAACATGAGAATACCCAACTATAGAAGACAAGTTTTAATGGATAACACAATCTTAACAGGAGACACTAACACCCCCTTATCTCTAAAAGACAGGTCAAGCAGACAATAATTAGCAAAGAGATAGCAGAACTAAACCAGACCTTGAAGAAATGGACTGAGTGGACATA
>NW_004524722.1:5313504-5316816 GCF_000260255.1 Octodon degus | reverse complement strand
TTTTTTTTAGCTTCACGTGGGTCATTTTCTAAAATAGACCACATACCAATCTACAGGTTATGCTTAAGTCTATGCAAGAAAGCAGAAATTATACCCTGCATATTATCTGACCACAATGCAATGCAACTGGAAATAAATGACAAAAGAAACCACGAAAACCTTATAAACATATGGGAATTAAATAAAACCCTCTTCAGAAATACACGGGTTACAGGTGAAATTAAACAAGAAATTAAACAGTATCTACAATTATTGGAATTTGTGCGATGCAATGAAAGTAGTTCTTAGAAGGAAATTTATAGCCGTGAACTCACACATTAGTAAAGCAGAAGGGAAACAAATAAATACCCTAATGCTGCACCTGAAGCTTCTAGAAAAAGAAGAGCAAACCAAGCCCGAAGCCCAAAGACTAGAGGAAATTGTAAAGATTAGAGCAGAAATTAATGCAGCTGAGACAAAGAAAATACTACAGAGAATTAACAAATCAAAAAGCTGGTTCTTTGAAAAATTAAATAAAATTGATAAGCCTCTTGTTAATCTCATCAAAAAGAAGAGAGAAGAAAGAAACTCAAATTCAAGCAACAAGGAATGAAAAGGGTTAAATTGCTACAGGCTTTGTGGGAATTCAGATCATCAGTAGCTACTTAGAAAATCATTACTCTTATGGAATCGGAAATGCAAAAGAAATACACATATTTCTAGAAAGGTATAAATTACCAACATTGAAGCAAGAAGATAGAACAACCCACAATAATGCAATATTAGCCAATGATGTCAAAAATGTAATAAAAATGTTACCAACAAAGAAATGCCCATTTCCTCATGGATTATAGGTGAATTCTACAAGAAATTTACAGAAGATTTAGTCCCAATACTCCTCAAACTCTTCAATGAATTTGAAAAGGACACAATTCTCCCAAAACCATTCCTGGAGGCAGGTGTTATACTGATACCAAAACCAGAGAAAGATGCAACTAAAAAAGGGAACTACAGACTAATCTCCCTCATGAACATAGACACAAAAATGCTCAATAAAATTCAAGCAAATAGAAAATCGAAAATCATTAAAAGATCATATACCATGATCAAGTAGAACTCTTCCCAGGGATGGAAGGATGGTTAAATATGCATAAATCTATAAATGTAATATACTATATCAATAAAGCCAAATCTAAAACCACATGATTATCTCAATTGATGCAGACAAAGCTTTTGACAAAGTCCAACTCTCATTAATGATCAAAGCCCTACAGAAAATTGGAATAGATGGCCTCTATCTCAATCTGATAAAAGCCATCTATGACAATCCAACAGCCAAGATAATTCAAAATGGAGAAAAACTGAAATCTTTTACTTTAATATCTGGAACAAGACAAGGATGTCCTCTATTACCACTTCTATTCAATATAGTTCTGGACTCATTAACTAGAGTCATTAAACAAGAGAGAGAAATAAAAAGAATAAAAATAGGTAAAGAATAAGTCATAATATCATTGTTTATAGATAACAATGGAAGACTGAAATAAATCTACCAAGATGCTCCTAGAATTAATAAATAAATTCATTAGCATAGGAAGTTATAAAGTCAATACTCAAAAGTTGATAGTCTTCCTCTATATAGATAACAAACACATTGAGAAAGAAATTAGCAAAACAATATCCTTCACAATAGCACCAGGAAAAATGGAATAGTTAGGAATTAATGGAACTCAAAAGAAGAAATAAAAACTGAAAGGCATAATAGACACAGTTATATGGAAAGTCACAGAACTTAAATATTAAACAATAAAGAGAGAGAAGGGAGAAAAGATAGGAAATAAGATAGGGGCAAAACTACACATGTCAACATACAAGATGGCTAAATTGTCCTAAGAATTTCCTTCAGTCTTTTGAAAATACCAGTTAATGGGTAGAGTTCTCACCTTGACTGACTCTGTGCTGTTATCTGTGGACTAAGCAACTACATTGAGAATAGCAATGTTTAATACTAAAATAATGCTTGAAATACCTGTCACCTTGGTCTTCTAAACATGTATCATTTCTTATGTCATATCATTTATTACTATACTCTGTTTAAAGTAAATTTTTTATTATGGGGGAAAAAGTATTTTTTTTAAAAGGTAATAAAATGAGAGATAACAAGCATTTTTTTCTTGAAAGCATGTGGTCCTATTAAATCATTTGCCCTATCTTGCATAAATGTATCTGTCAATCTGAGCAACAAATTTGATAATAAAAATAGATAATTTATCAAGCATTGTTAATCAGCTATTGTTGTTTTGAAAATCTGTAAAGTATATATTGTTATATGTTACCCTGTTTCTATCTTTGTTTTTTGTTTTTCTTGCTCTTGTTTTTACTCTTTAAAACAAAAGAAAATTATTTTAAAAAATAGGAACATGTACTGCAATTTGTGTACTTATCCCAGTAGAGTTGGGACAACACTTAGAACCAGAAAAGAATTAAATTAAAACATGTTTTTTTACTTCTCTGTCAGCATGCACTTATCATGATTAATCTGAATTTTATTTTATTTCTCTTTGTATTTCATTATTTCTGTAAATAAGTTTCTTTGGTTTATTATGTGTCATCTTATAACGTTGCCTTCTATTACCAATTTTTAAAAAGGTATATCTCATTTACAAGTTCCCAAGAGAAATCAATAATCATAGTTTTAGAAACAAAAATAATTCGATGCTGAGCTCCAACTGTATAAAAGATCTTGAAGCTAAACTTTATCTGGCTTTGCTTTTCATCCTTATAAGTGGAGAGTTTTAAGAATCGGCAAGAATCAGAGAAACCCAATCCCACAGGAGCATCCTAGGATACACAACATCTCTCTGCCTGAAACATCAACCGCTTTCTACTCTGTGATCTCAGCTTGTTTTCCACAGAGAGTCCCTGTGAGTATGTGGGCTTAAGGTTCTGCCTTGTGAGTTGGGAAATGGAGGTTTTGTTTCCAAAAGGATGCACACCTTAAGTGATCAGCTGTGGTGGCAGGAAGGTAACAAGCAGCAGTATCTTAAAATATTTGAGAGTTTCAACTCATAAGGATTTGTTTCATAGAGGCACATGCTTTCCAGAATATTTCTGAATTAATGAAGTCTGGGATGAGAAATTTTAAAGTGAGTTTAAGAAATCAGAGGGCCTTTAGAGAATAATAGTGGCTAATATATTGTTGAAAAACTTGGATTAAAAAATAAAAAATGCCTACATTTTTACAACAAGGATTGGATGAAATTCTTCCTGTGTCAACAATATCTGAAACTGTTTTATGCAAAGGGGAAGATAAGTTTCTACTGGAAGGGTTAA
>NW_004524722.1:5308687-5312584 GCF_000260255.1 Octodon degus | reverse complement strand
TGAGCTATCTCCCCAGCCTTTATTTCTTTTTTTAAACATGTGTCCATTTGTGTGCACAAAATCCTTCCCCAGATTGCCATTTGTCAACCAGTCTAGGAAATCTCTATCCAAGAACAATTCTGGACCAATTTCCTTCAGAGTCTGTGCATCAAGTCAGTGGATCCTGTAGGATTTGCTCCCTGCTCATTCCTTGTTGCCACTTCATTCCTCTGTGCCCCGGCTGGACCATCATAAGCACCTTTCTGTCAAAGCCTTCTTGCCTTCTATCATGAATTACCTTTCATTGTTCACAAAGCTGTTTCAGACTGCATTTTTTAATAGGTAAAAACTACATTACTTGCTACCAACAAAATTTAAAATTATTTGACATACAATGGTAATATTACTTGTCTTTCCCTCTGTTGATTACCTGCAACTCCTATAATTTCTGCATACGAGAGTTTATATGCTATAATATTTATTGATTCTCAATGCCAGTGTGTGTTCTGTCCTTGTGGTTTGAGTAAGCTCATTTTTATTCTTAGATTTACTTTCCATATAGAATTATTTACTGAAGAATTATTTGTCTGTCTAAACAGTTTTATTTTGTCAAATTTGATTAAAGGTAAATTAAGATATTCTTATTCTAGTAAGGACTGCTCCCCTCCGCAGTATAAAACTCTACCGCAGTGGTTAGCATGGGGCTGAGATACGTTACTCTCTCTGCATTCAGGCAGAAGAATCTTTGATTTTTGCTATAAGAAGTTCTTCTGGTGTCTAATGTCTAGGAGCCAGAGATGCTCATAAATTATTAATAATACATAGGAAATTTCCACAGCAATTTATTTGGCTTAAAATATCAAGTATTGTAGAACAAAAAGTCCTGCCTTAGAACAGTGTGCATCAGATCTCTTGGGAAGAGGGAATTGATAACTGCCAGGAACAAGGTGATTAGTTTTTTTTCCCATAAGATCTGTGATCTGATAGACTGAAAACTCATTTATATTGGGTTTGCTAGTTTATTAGACTTTCATTTTTCCAAACTTCTGCACTTTTTCATCTGATTTTCCCCAAAGTATATTTTGTCAGAGCTCCGGCTTATACATTGGGTTCCACTTATTCTCCATGCCAATTACTGCTTTTGTGGCCATCTTAGGTTTTCCAAATTAATATTCCAGAGAGAGGGAAGAAAAGTACATTTGAGATAAAACCCAAAGATTCCTGACTATTATATAAATTCTTTACTTTTATAAATGTAGTCATCCATGAGATGGGTAGCATAAAATAAGCATGTTCTATATCATTTACACCTATTTTGTGAGTGATGAAGAGTATATGGAGTACTTGCAGGATCTCAAATGGAGCACCATGCCTAACTCTTTTATTCTAGCTACCTGACAAAATTTAGGAACTTCATTAATACAGAGTAAATGAGCTCATCATTCTCAAATGTCTCAAACAGTGCTTGGAAATAGTAGTTATAAAATAATTCTGAATCTGATTGCTATGGAAAAAGTTTTGTAATGTAATATGAAGAAGTTTATACTTTAACATATAGTATATTTGTTATAAGAAAAAGTTCCCAGAAATTTAAATTTAAAGACAACATAGTACCAAATGGTACCACCATTTATCCCCCACATGTTGTAAGTGTCCTTTCGTTCCTCAAAGTCAACCTAACTTTATAAGGTTTCAAACAAAAGTAAGAATAAATGCACCTGCTAAGTGATAAGGAGGGATTGGTTATGAGACTTTAGTAACAGAAACTTCTCTATGCCTTATTCGCAGGCTTCTACACCATCTGGTGTTCTCTAACACAGACATAGTGTTAATACATTTCAACCCTACTAAAATGATTTCAGAAATGAGCTTGTAATTACAAAAATAAAATAAATGTATGTTATAAATTGTTTTACAGTTTCCTCATCATGGGGTGCAAGTTCTTTTTAAAAAAGAAGCAAATACAGTTTGAAAGCAATAGTAACACGAGATGTCAGGTAGACAGATATGTTGAACTTTAGAAGAAGAAACTAAGTCTCCCTACCCTGAAGCAAATCTCCAGTGAAAGAGAAGGGAAGCTTTGGAAGTCTGCTGTGCCCTGCGCTGGGGTGATTAGTGAAATACAGAGAGGAACACGAGGAGAAGAGGGGTGGGAGGTGCAGTGAAAACACTGTGAGAATATTTGCCTTTAATGGATCACACACGTGTGTGTTAAAGAACACACAACTGCTTTTCTCAGAGCATTCCATTTTGCTTCAAAGGGCTAGCCAGCAACGAATATTCAAGCTTAAAAGTTAAAAGCTTTTACTGTTGACCATAGAAATGCAGGAGACGTGGGTTGCCACATGGTATTAACAGGGATGAACACATAGCAAAGCATGAGAAGTAAGAAAAGCCTGTGAGACAAATATAAACTTAAAAATAACAGACATCATTTCTAAGATAAGTAAGAGTAGAAGCAAAAGCAATGGTTGAACTTGGGGAAAACAGTGAATCTTCGGAGAGTAAGTTTGAAGATGCATTTTGAGAATCCACGGGAGAAGAATCAGATGATTCAGAGCCTAATCTAAAATATATTACACTAAAATAATTTCCCTCTATCTCACACATCAAGTTTTGACGTGGAATAGAAGATGAAACAGCATTACAGAAGATGAAATGCCACTACTTGGTTCCAGCGGCCAAGTCACCATGTTTGAATTGAATGGCTCAGTCTTCCTGCCTTCTACCATGACCCTCACTGGGATTCCTGGCCTGGAGTCTGTGCAATGCTGGATTGGGATTCCATTCTGCACCATGTATATCCTTGCTGTGATTGGGAATACCACAATTTTAGTTATAATCAAAAACGAAAGCAGCCTACATATCCCGATGTATGTTTTTCTGGCCATGTTGGCAGCCATAGACATAGCTCTTAGCACATCAATACTTCCCAAAATGTTAGGTATCTTCTGGTTTCATTCTCCAGAGATTTCCTTTGATGCTTGCCTATTGCAAATGGGTCTTATTCACTCCTTACAGGCCACAGAATCAGGTATCCTGCTGGCAATGGCCCTGGATCGCTATGTGGCCATCTGTCACCCTTTGAGACATGCCACTATCTTCTCCTATCAACTGTTGAGTTATCTTGGTGTTGGGGTGACACTCAGGGGTCTCATTCTTATTGTTCCATGTCTCTTGCTTATTAAATGCCGTCTCAAGTACTATCGAACTACAGTTATTTCCCACTCTTACTGTGAGCACATGGCTGTCGTGAAGCTAGCCACGGAAGATACCCGAATCAACAAGATTTTGGGCCTATCTGTTGCCTTCCTCATCCTAGGGTTTGACATCATCTTTATTACCTTGTCCTATGTCCTAATTTTTATCACTGTTTTTCAGTTGCCTCAGAAGGAGGCCCGACTGAAAGCTTTCAACACCTGCATCGCTCACATCTGTGTCTTCCTCCAGTTCTACCTCCTAGCCTTCTTCTCCTTCTTCACGCACAGGTTTGGCTCTCACATCCCCCCGTATGTTCACATTCTCTTGTCAAATCTTTACCTGTTAATCCCACCTTTCCTCAATCCTATTGTCTATGGGGTTAAGACCAAACAAATTCGCAACCATGTTTTGAAAATGATTTTCTCCAAAAATCTATCTTGATCATCTACTGCTACAGAAATTTCTCATAGATTCCAAGTAGCAACTTGAAGTTTAAAATAATTTGTTTTCTGAAATATATACATCTGAGAAAAGTCTTTAAATCCCAGAGGCTGATAATTTGAGAAGACATGCAATGAATATCTAAAAACTATAATCTTGATTGGCTCAGATGTGAACAAAAAATTGCTTCATTTCTGTTGATATTTTGAGTTGTTTAACTTATTCTGCTTCTGCTCTCATCAATTAAAGTTAGAAGTTCCTCTCTGGCATCCCTTA
>NW_004524722.1:5300666-5308172 GCF_000260255.1 Octodon degus | reverse complement strand
CAGGAGTTTAGACTGCCAAGCTATCTCCTCAGCCCTTCTTCACTTTTTTCAACATGTTTTGCAACTTAATCATGCATTCTTACGTTTTGTAATTAATTTTTGTTGATTTTTTAAATTTCATGTGAATAGAGTTAAACAAGATCTATTTTGTACATTTTTGGTTCAATTTATTTTTTATTTATACATTATGCTCATTTTTCTTTCTGGATAATATCCCTACACAAAAGAACATTACAATGTTTATCCATTCTATTTGATGTATATTAAGAAAGGTCAGTTATAAATAAGGTTATATATGTACCATCATGCACTTCCCAGTCATATTCCCAGGTCATAGGAAACTAATATCGTATGACTTGTATTTAGAGGTCCCTGTGAAGACTCACATGCACATAGCTGGGACTCACAGAAGGTGGCTGAATCTAGGATGTGTGCGTATGAATTGATAACTCACAACGTGTTTGATGATTAAGGTTTGGTGTGGATAATGGGAATGCTCACCCTGGGTGTGGGTGGCACCATCTAACAGGTTTGTCACCTGGGTGAAATAAAATAGACAAAGAAAGAATGCAAGCTCAGTGCTTGCTGCGTCCTACATGTCTCGCTATAGACTGCTTCTCTGCATACCTCCTGCCACTCGCTATGGTATGCCATAGTCCTTGGAGCCAGGCAAATACAGAAGGAGCTCTTTATAAATTGTCAACTGAAATACGTCTTTCCTGATTCAACTGGTGAGTGTCTGTTATTTTTTTCCAAGCAATGTGGCAGTAACTATGACAAATATATTCCGACATTGGTCAGTATTTTAAAGTGTTTAATAACTGCTTCTCTCAACTAAAATTAGTAGCATAATATAAGAATATGTGTTGCTTCATGGTTAAACAGCTATTTAATACAATGCTTTTTGATGTTAACCATTTGGTACATAAATAGTGGTAACACTTTTTGATCATAAGAGATTTTTTGCTGAGAAATAATAGCACACAAATGCTATTACAGGGCCAGGGAGCTGGCTCAGTGGAATAAGCATTTCCCTGGCAAGCGCAAGGGCCTGAGTTCAATCCCTGGTTCCGCAAAAATAAATAAATAAATAAATAAATAAATAAATAAATAAATAAATGTTTAGGGGCTGGTGAAATGGCTCTGTGGTCTAAAGCACCTACTTAGAATAAGCTTAGCAAAGCACAGGGACCACGGTTCAATCCCCCAGCACCACATGCCAGCCAGCCCTGCCCCCTGGTGGGCTGAGCTGGACACACACACACACACACACACACACACACACACACACATAAATAAAAAAAATGCTATTACACACATCAGGCTCAACCTTTTCAAAGTTATACATACTGAATATATTTTCAGCACTTTGAAACATACAGTTCACGCTTTTTTAAAAACCATATTTAGTGTAGGGTCTATAGGGTCTCACTACTCAGGTAGGACTTGTAGTGATCTTCCTGTGTTCAGCCTCCCAAGTGCTGGGATTACAGGCGCGCATCACCATGCCCAGTCTCAACTGCTGTCTCAGCATGTCCCAGGGATGAGACTGGCATGGCAGGCCAGGGATCAAACCCCAGGCCCCTGCACCTGCCTAAGCAGGTGCTTTATTCTGCTGAGCCGTCTGACCAGTCCAGTTCATGTATTTTTAAAGAAAATATTTTTATTGTAATGTAACCAAAGTTATCAGACATTTAAATAAAGGAGATCACATTCCTCATCAAATTGTACAGTTGTTTATGGGTTGTGGATTGAAGCATGAGAACCCATGACACTGACTATCTTAGTTACTGTTCTCTCGTTGCTGGGACAAATACCCAACACTCAAAATGAAGGAAGGAAAGGTTTATTTAGCTCACAGCTACTGGAGGTTTCAGTCCATACTCAGCTGGGTCCAACACAGAGTAGCACAGTGCAAAAGGCAACCTTTCATTGTGGTGGCAAAGAGCAAGAGCACAAGGGAGAGGTACCAGCAGCTCAAGCAGCTGGCTTCTCTTCCCACCTTACATCGTAATGCAAATTACCTGCCCCAAGGCAGGTGCAGCATCCACACCCACAGTAAGCAATCACAAACTCCAGAGGCTGCCCCAAGACTGCATGAGGCTTTGGGGGTATACACAAACCATAACACTGACCAAACACCCACTGTGTTCTGCATGACACTGCCCTCTCTGTTCCTACCCTAAACCCATGCAGTGCAAACAAAGAGTGTAATCTCTTCAACAGAGAAAGAAAAATGAAGTAGATCATAAGTTATTGCCCTGGAGTCTTCTTCTACCAAGGCCATTCAAACCAGGCCTAATGATCAGAATCCTGTGATAATTGACTATAGGCCAGTTCCCTGCAGTATGGAGTTTCAGCAAGTGTCAAGTTCAGTACACTTTGTGGACACTGCCCCAGGTCACTTAGCACAACTCACCAAGGTTCTAGGGCAAGTTTGGGCTTGGGTTACCCTCTAGTGCTGAGAGAATGACATGTCAACATATTCACCACATTTAAGGATAAAGAGAAGATTCTCAAAGTAGTAAAAGAAAAATATAAAAATCAAATAACACCTAAAATTATCATAATTTTCCTGACAACACAGTTCTCATTCAAAATTTTATAGGCCATCATAAATGTCTAGATACATTTCACAATACTGAAGACAAAATACAGAGAAATATCTCTACCAAATCAAACCCTACCTATCAATAAGCCTGTACCTAATGCAGCTGAGTATATCTGACACCACGAAAACCGTTCTACATAAATGCTAATAGGTTTTCTTCCAACAGAAATAGAAATGTTAAGAAATTATTACATGGAAAGAAATTAATTGGAAAGTATAAATTCATGGCCTTGAATGTTTTCAAGTTAGGATGGTGGATAAACTATCCATTTTTTAGTATGAATAGAAAGCAATATAAAAATAATGCTGGGTATATGAATATATTATGAAAAAGACAGTATATATTAGGATATCAAATTTTTAAATGTGGGGAGAATGGTAGGCAAACCTAAGATTTTTATTAGTATTTTTCTTTTGCTTTAATTATTTTTTTTATATCTTTATGATTAATATGAAGTTGCTCTCATTTCAAGATAGTTTGTTATAATGAAAGGTTTTTGAAAGCTTCAAGGTAACCACAAGACAAACATTTATGATATACAAAAAAATATAAACAAGAAGTAAAAACATGTTGCTAAAGCGACACAGTTTACTAGAAGGGAGGACACGAGACAGGAATAATTGAAATAAAAATAGAAAATGAATATCACAAGAGTTGCAGTAAGACTTTACCAATCAAATGATGTCTTGAATATAAATGGGTCAAATACTTCAATTAAGAAATACAGTGAGTGGATTAAAATCTCAAGACCAAACAATATATTGCTTACAGGAAACTTACTTCACTTTGGGGGGCACATACAGACTAAAGGGAAAGCACTGCATTAGACATTGCTGCAAACAGAACCCAAGAGAAGGCGGGAGCAGTTGCATTAGTCAAGCAATGGCCATGACTCATCTACAAGGCTGACACTGACAAAGGATCTACAAACTACGGGGCAGGGTTTCAGGATAAATCCTGAGGAGATGTGACTGACTTTGTCAGATATAAAAGTTACATTTCTTGTTATATAGGTCTTGCATTATCTTGGTCTTAAACATCCTGCAGAAAAATATAAAAATGAAGTATAAAAACTAAAGCCATATTAATACTCTAAGCTGTAAAAGGCTCAAGTCAACAACTTCTGACATTGTCAGTCCTATGGAAAACCCACTACTATTATGGATTACAGGACTATATTGGAATATTTTGCTGAATTCACACACCTACAATATTTAAATGGCAATGGAATACCCATCTCTGACAAAACTAAACAAAAAAGGGGATACAAATGAATGACCACTTTGTATCTGTATATTCAAAATAGTTATACAGTTACTTTCTCTTAATTCAATGAATAGAAAGATTTGTTCTAATAGTGTTTGTGGACAGGATATCATGTCTGCATCTTGTACAATGAATCACCATTAAGACAACAATATGCAATGTATGAATTATTGAAACTGTTCTACTAATCAGTTTTGAAACTATTTCATTGCTATTTGTTTCTCAATAAAATTATTTTTAAAAATTGCACATCAAGAAAAATTGACTTTAAAGCAAAAACAGTATTAAAGAGACAAAGGGGGAGAATATCTGTGATATATGAGTCAACTGGCTTTAAAGTAATGCCTTTCTTTCTCTATCATATATATATATATATATATATATATATTTTTATTTGATACAGGGTCTTGCAATGCAGCTCAAACTCATAGGGATCCTCCTGTCCCAGTCTCCCCAGTGCTGGGATCACAGGTGTGTACCACCATTCTTGGTCCAGGGCTGGAATGGTACGCGGTACTGGGGATTGAACCTGGGTCCTTGCACTTTCCAGTCAGGTGTTTCAATTGCCAAGATATCTCCCCAGTCTGTCTGTCTCTCTCTATGTCAGACTGCATAAGTATTTAAAAGAAATTACTAATTGGCCTAATGAGAAGGATAAACTCCAAAAAACAGTGGCATATTTTAACAACCTTGGCAATGAATATCTAACAGAAAATGAAAAATTAAACAAGAAAATCAAATTCACTTTGGACTAATGAATCCTAATAAACATCCACCAAATGCTACATCAAGTAGCTGAGAAATATGTATCCTGCCCAAAAGGAGTATTCTCTAGATAGATCATTGGAGAGGTCACAAAACAAATTAGTGCTTTTTTAAAAAAATTGAAATTATAACACTCATCTTTATGGACTCTAACACAGTACAAAAAAAAATAAAATGTAATAATAACAATGTGAAAACTACACAGGTACATAAGTATGAAGTAAATTATTAATAAACAAAGAGTGAATTAAAGAAGAGATCAAGAAGAAAATTTTAGAAATTCTTGAAACAAATCATAATGAAGTCACAACATGCTGAAAATTATAGGGCATTGCAAAAGCTGCACGGGGGTGGGCAGAGCTTGTGCCCAATCACTGCTTACGAAAAGCAACACCAAACAAGAACATATGAAAATTACAATGTATTATTCCATTCAAGTCAACTAGAAAAATAAGAAGAAACAAAAACTTAACTTCGTAGAAGGAAATAATTAAATCAGTGCAGAAATAACCTTAAATGTGGGTCATTTGAAAAAAATTGATGAAGTCATTGAAACCAGTGAGACTTAAGAATCAAGACAGTTTCTATGAGCACCGTTCACGTGACGTTTACCAGTCATCCCAGTTTTAAAGTGGCAATGGAAACCTTTGTCACAATTCCAGTATGGTAGTCTGTGGAGGGTGCCACCCGAGACCGTTCCTTGACTCTGTAGGGATGAAGCCAACTATGAGGACTCAGCGTAGGAGCCAGATAGGAGTGGAGGAATAAGCACCCAATTCAGGATACTATGATTCCTGTCTTCTCTCACTATCTGCTATTGACCAGGTCAGCCCAGAGAGCAAAAAATGATGCTGACACAATCCATTCCACTCAGACATGGAGAAGGGTAGATATGAAATAAATCAAGCCTGCAGTTTTCCAAGATAAAACCCTAGTTCTCAGTTTGTACTCAATATCATGCTTGGTGGTCTAGGTCAGGTGCTTCCTATAGTTCTAAAGGTAGGACTTTGACCATCACCCTCTCATCCTCCAGTGGGACCTTCAGAATTTAGTTTATAACCTAAGGATGCCAGAGAATTTGGCACAGAGGGGGTGCAGTGCCTTCATATCACCTAACATTGTATAGCTGACAAATATGTACACCCTGCGTGTAAAAGTATATATTAGCATGGACTACTAGTGATGATGCCCTACACTTAGTATCCTTGATAATATCAAAAATAGGTGATTATAATGACATTTAAACTTCTATTAGAAAATTAAAGTTAAAGGAATATTTGGAATTCATTCAGAGTCAGAACAAATAATTTTTCTGGTAGTTTCTGAAGGGGAGGTATAAAGATTTAAATGTGAAAATACTTCTTGTGATAGGAGATTGTGTTGCTCTCCATGGATTATCTTTGAAATTAACATATTTATATGACAAATGTTACCTCTTTCAAGGGCATTAATTCCCTCTATAGCTATCCACCACTGAACATATTAAACACAATATCAGTTGAAGGTTGATAGAGTCAGACACTTGAACTATTAAACTGGTTTCTGTGCTAAATGGTAACATAATTTAATTTTCCAACCTTGCTTAAATACAGTTTTTCTGTTAGTGGTCCACATACCAACCCACTGCATGGTGTCACTAGACAGAAAGCATTTAGAAGTTATTATTGCTGATAAGTTTGTATTGCTATTCAATGTGCCTTTTTTCCATTTTAATTAGATTATAATTACTTAATTTACTTAATTGTAAAAGTCTACATGACAGAGTAAGAAAGTTGCCACATGAGCAAATCAAAAGATCTGACTGATAACTTTGACCTTTAATGCTATTGCTTATTGTTTGATTTGGAAGAAGGCAAAACAAATAACTATTATTTTTATCAAGGACTATTATGCAAAACAGCTGTTATTTTAGAGTCTATATACTCCTCAAAAGTTAAAATCTTAATAAATCTCTCTCATTGGCTACTACTCCACACTAAAAATGCAATGCTGTCCTCTCATATTGTGAATTTAAACCAGTACCTCATCCCATATTGCATTACTTCATTTATTTCAGACACAGAAGTAATAAACATTCGCCAATTCCCCAAGCACTCCTTTTCCTATATCCCTAAGTGTAATGTGGCACTACAATCTTGATGTCATGTGAGAGGACATTGGGGGCCTTGGTAAGGGCCAAATATTGTCAAGGGCAGGGTTTTGGCCACTATCTTGCATTTAACTTGGGGCCTTGTATCCCTACAGTCTGGAGGAGCTGTATTAGTTCATCCTGCTCATACTGAGGACCAGAGCATTCACTTATGACAAGAGGAACCATTCTCTCAATATGTAAGACTTGGGGAGAACCTATATGTAGGAGGACATAGAGAAACACAAAAGGGGATACCGCGAAGTGAAAGAGAGGAGGGCAGGCATTTAAAGTGTGAGAAGAGTCCAAAAACGGGTTCAGGGGAGGAGCAGCACTCACTAAGTCCAGGACATCATTTTCACCAAAATATGTTTTTTGTTTGTATTCATGCTTGTAAATTCCAAATTCAAGTTAGAGATCTTGAAGAGACAGGGCATAAAATACTCTGGGCAAAAATAGGTCAGTGAACTCTATTCATGGTGTGTTATTTACACACCACGGATATAGAAGAGCAGTAATTTTATTTTTAATTTTTATTTTCTTGGCAGAACCGGAGATTGAACCCAGGCCTTTGTGCTTGCCAGGGAAGTGCTTATTCCACTGAGCCATGTCCCCGGTCTCCAAGAGTAGTAATTTTATTTATTTATTTATTTTTCCATAATTTTATTGAGAGACAAATAGCATTGAGACAGTTTCAAATCAAATTGGTAGGACAGTTTCAATAATTAACACATT
>NW_004524722.1:5298584-5300176 GCF_000260255.1 Octodon degus | reverse complement strand
GAGAATGTTTTCTCTCCATGTGACTCTCCTTAGGCACACTCTACATCATCGATCACTTTCCTCTTTGGCCCCATAATCTCCTTGATCAGAAAATTTGGGGCACTACTGAGTTACATGATGTTACAATACAAGTTCTCATATGTCCTGAGTCTTAATTGACCTTGGAAGGTTAGGGCTAAAATATTGGCTTTCCTTGTGGCCCTCCTTTTTCTCTAATTTTGGTCTGTAAACTTAGGTTGCTAACCCTCCAGAAGACAAGCTTATTGTTATTACCATACAACCTAGGCTGTTACGCTTAACCTCAATATCTGTCTGGATATCAAACATCTTAGGCATAACATGGAACAAGTATTTTCATCAATTATTGATATGTTGAACTTTAAGTCCCTACAGAATATGATGAAAAAACATTTAAAAGTTTAAAATATATTTTAAAAATAGGCATAAAGAATTATATAATTCTCATGTTTACACATAAGTCCAGAAATCTAATCATATATAACCTTGTAGCAGGACAGTCCTGCAACATTCTTTTTCCTGTCCCCTGCCTTCATTCACCACCCCCTTCTTTGTGAACAATCATCTATCTGAGAGACAGCATGGCAGCAATTGGCATGTCATGATAAGCAGCCCATATTCAGAAGACCAGAATGACAGGCACCCCAAGCATGAACCTACTATTACAAATTGCCATAAGAGTAGTAATTTTAAAAGTATATCTAAATTTCACCAGATCTAAAAGTCCCTTCTAGTCCCAAATAGTGCTTTTATTGCCTTTAAATATGGCACAGACGCTTCTACCCCAGTCCACATGTCACATGGACATTCTAGATTTTGCACAAACTGTACAAATTCCCTCAATCTTTTCTAGGCATACTGGAAGAAATCAGGTAGACATGTGAAGAAATTTGAAAAAGTATTATCAGGAGCAATGCGAGATGGATAATGAAGTCAACCATTTTTACACCATAACAATTTATAGAATAATAAGGAGGGAGGGAGTGAGCGAGGGAGAGAGAGAGAGAGAGAGAGAGAGAGAGAGAGAGAGAGAGAGAGAAGAAAGAGAGGAGAGAGAGATATATTAAAACAGAAACAGCCTGGCTGTTCATATTCATAACTCACTGAAATCTCAAGGAATTCATTCTTTTTTATATATTAATTTTATTGAGAAAGAAACAGCAATAAGACAGTTTCAAAATAGGATACTAGGACAGTTACAATTATTAATACATTGCATATTGTTGTCTTCATAGTAGTTATTCATAGTACAAGATGAAGACATGATATCTTGTCTAAACACTATTAGTTCAAAACTTTCTTCCATGATAGCAGTGGGTTATCTGCTGACTGGCAATGTCAGAAGTTGTTGACTTGAGCCTTTTGTAGTTCAGCATATTAATATGGCTTTACTTTTTATGCCTCATTTTTATACTTTTCTGCTGGATGATTAAGCCCAAGATAAAGAAAGACCTATATAACAAAAAAAGTAACTTTTGTATCTGGCAAAGTCAGTCAAATCCCCTCAGGATTTACCCTCAAATCCTGTAATGTAGTTTGCAGATCCTTTGTCAGTGTCAGCCATGTAGATGACT
>NW_004524722.1:5296338-5298119 GCF_000260255.1 Octodon degus | reverse complement strand
GTCCTTTATTTATATCCCCCTTTTTGTTTTGTTTTGTCCGAGATGGATATTCCATTGCATATAAAGGTCCTTTAAAGACTTCCCCAAATACAGCTTCTCTGACATATTTCTTTCAAAATTACCACTACATAGAACATCCAGCATTCAGGTAGGTTATCATAATTGTCAAAGTAATCCTGGATTAAAAGTAAAGAATAAGTAGCAATTCATATCTCTGATTCTGCTACGTTTTCACTGAATGAAACTGAGCAGAAAATGGCTATTCTTATCACTCAGTTACCTAGATTCATTTTTCCGCACACCCCACTGTTGTTTTTATGCACGACAGGATATGGCAGGTCCTGGATCATTCTGTTGCCCCTTCGTGCATGTAAAAATCGCTGCTGTCTTCATTGTCACTGCTTTAGTTGACACCATCTTCACCACCACCATCATTTTGTGATCAATATGTATAATGATTAAGGATTTTTCCTACCATTTATACTGTTTGTGCTTTATTTTACTTTTAATTGATATTTTGAAATGTTTTATCACAAAATATTTGATGTATTATGTATTCTAATTTCACTAATTTGTTCACTGTAAAATACTCTATTTCTTTAATTCCCAGCATGATTATTTCACATTGTTATTATCGTCAATTAGCCAAGAAGGCGACTTTACTGTAGACTGAAAAAATCATTTCTCAAAGTTAATCAGAATGCTGAGTTACCTAGGTCGATGTGACTGCAGAAAAAGAGAAGCAGGACCTTAATGAGAAATTTGAGGCCAGGCCACTTCGTAAAGCCTCAGTTATAAGCTTTAAAGTAAGCATGGATTAAGATGGGGGTCTTCAGTTAACTTCTAATTTACAGTTGTTACCTTTTGCCCCCTTGCCAGTGATAGCCTTCCTGGGATCAGAGAATCCGTCTGCACTAAGTAAGCAAGGAGGAGGGACAAAGGCAGATTTCCTACTTCTGCTGATGGCTGAGAAACTTGAAAGGAAAGATAAAAAATATGGGACACAACCGGAACTCTAAATACTGGAGGTTCTAAGGAGTGCAAATGAGAAAAAGGGGTGAGGTGTGAGATCTCAGCGTGCCAGCGCTGAGCTTAGATGCGGGTGTAGGCAGAGGGAACGAGGCAGCCCACTGTCCACACAGGTCATGCCCCGTTAGACAGAATCTCTAAGCATCTCTGTGAAATAGAGATTCTGTACACGAGACTTACGGGAATAGAAAGTTCCAAAAGCACCAAGGAGGTCTCACAACTCTGGACCACGCCAGTTTATTTACCTGTGCGGTATAACTCTTCCACGGATTGTAAATTATCCTATATGAGTTTCAGTGAGCATGGATGCTTAGCAAATAATGAAAAAGCTGGCTTGAAGGATCAGCTCAATTGTTTTCCTTCAGAGATTCTTCTCTTGACCATAGAATGGGTGGGGAAGTATTTTTCTAAATTATGGGCAAATCATGTAGTGTCAGTGTCAGATGTTGATAAACTAACACTGGATCTAATTTTTCTTTTCTTTTTTATGTATTTCTGTTCTATGTGTTTGTAAGTACTGCCTATCATTTTTATTTATACTTTTATTTTTTTTTGTGTGGACAGAGCTAGTCTCTTAATGAATCAGCAGGTTTACAATATAATAGAAGACATCTCTTAATTTTTAAACCATTGCCAGAGTCGCTTCAATGTTCCCCAAATTGTATATTTTATTTAAAGACTGTCTGTAAAAATTTATAAGTTCTGGAAAAATACCCAGGAGAGGAATAGCTTGCTTGAATGAGATCTCCAAC
>NW_004524722.1:5283924-5288438 GCF_000260255.1 Octodon degus | reverse complement strand
TCCTGTCAGAGATGGGTATTCTATTGGCATCTAAATATTATAGGTGCTTGAATTCAGCAAAACAATTCAACACAGTCCAGTAGTCCACAATAGTAGTGGGTTATCCACAGAAGTTACTGACTAGAGCCTTTTACAGCTCAGCATATTAATATAGCTTTACTTTATATACCTTGCTGTTACACTTTTCTGCTGGATGGCTAAGACCAAGATAAAGCAAGACCTATATAACAAGAAATGTAACTTTTGTATCTGACAAAGTCAGTCAAGTCCCCTCAGGATTTATCCTGTAATCCTGTACTGCACTTTGTAGATCCTTAGTCAGTGTCAGTCATGTGGATGAGTCACAGCCATTGCTTGACCAATTTGAAAGAGCATAGTATTCTTATAGAAAACTGAGACTTCATGTTTTTTGAACATCTAGATAATATAGTGCAAATATAATTAAAACCATTTGTTTACTAGTTATCTAGTAGCTAGGGGCTTATCGATTTTGTTTAATCTTTCAAAGAACCAGCTTTTTGCTTTTTTAATTCTTTGAATTGTTTTCTTTGTCTCAGTTGAATTAATTTCTGCTCTAACCTTAATGATTTCTTCCCATCTTTGGGCTCTGGGTTTGGTTTACTCTTCCTTTTCTAGATGTTGGAGGTGCAGAATTAGGATGTTTATTTGTTCCTTTTATGTTTTCCTAATGTGTGAGTTCACAGCTATGAATTTTGCTCTGAGAACTGCTTTTATTGTATCCCATAAATTCCTATAATTGTAGTTGAATTATCATTGAATTGTAGATATTGTAGAATTTTTTATTTAATTTCTTTTGTGACCCATTGATTGCTGAGTAGGGTGTTGTTTATTTTCCATGTGTTTAGGGGATTTTTTTGCTTTCTTTTGTCATTTATTTCCAGTTTATGGCACTGTGTTCAAATAATATGCATGGGATAATTTCTGTTTTCTTGTATATACTTAAGCATGACCTATGGATTAGTATGTGGTCTATTTTAGAAAATGACCCATGTGCAGCTGAAAAGAGTGTGTATTCAGCTGTTGTTGGGTGAAACAGTCTGTATATGTCCACCAAGTTCATTTGTTCCAGGCTCTGGTTCAGTTCTGCTACTTTTTTGCTAATTTCTTGTCTGGTTGACCTCTTTTTGGGATAAGAGGTTGTTAACGTCTTCTGTTGAGATTATAGTCTTGGATATTAGATTTTTCATGTCCATTAAGATTTTTCTTATATATTTGGGTGCTCCTGTGTTTGGTGCATAGATATTTATGATTGTTAACTCTTCCCTTTTAATTTTTTCCCCTAAGCAGAATTTGGTGGCCTTCTTTATTTCATTTGATCATTCTTGGTTTGAAGATGAGGCTGTCTGAGAACATGATTGCTACCTCTGCTTTTTTCTGAGGTGCTGGGGCATGTAGTGTTGTTTTCCATCCTTTGACTTTAAGCCTATGAATGTCTTTTTGAGTTAAGTGTGTTGCTCGTATACAGGATATTGTTGTATTTTGTTTCCTAATTCACTGTGCCAGTCTATTTCTCCTAATTGGTGAATTGAGTCCATTTACATTGATGGTTAGAATTGAGATACATCTTATTGACTTATGATTGACATGTTATTTACCTGCTGTTGTTTACTTATTTTTGTCCTGTGTTTAATTGTTTGCCCTATTTATTGGGGCCCTTCTGTTTTCATTCATGGAATTCTGATCATTTTGTTTCCTCTTTAGAACATCTTTCAGTAGTCTGTGTAAGTTTGGCTTTGTCATCATGAAGTTCTTTAGTTGTTCTTTGTCATGGAAGTATTTCACTTCTCCCTTAGACTTGAAAGAGAGTTTAGCAGGGTATAGTAGTCTACTCTGGAATTTGTTTTCATAGAGTACTTGAAGTGTTGTGGTCCATACTCTTCTCGCCTTCATGGTTTGTGAAGAGAAGTTGGCCATAATTCTAATGGGTTTTCTTTTGAATGTGACTGCTTCTTTTCTCTATCAGCTTTCAGTATATTATTTTTAGCTGGATTTCTGGGATCTTGACTATTATATGTCTCCATGTGTTTTTATTTGGGTTGAAGTTATCTGGCATTCTGTGCTTTAGTTACCTGAATGTCAGATTGTTTCTTAATACTTGGGAAGTTTTCCTATTACTTCTGCCCATATTCTTTTTATATCATTTTTATTGACTCCATCTTTCTTATTAATGCCTATTGGTCTCACATTGTTCATCTCTGCATCATTTGCAGGAGATGGATTATTTTTTCCTGCATCCTACTTGTTTTTAAGAGCTCCTTTTCTACCTTTTCACTAGCTGCACTAGCGTCTTCAAGATCTGAAACACTGTCTTTGCTTTCACTCAAATGGTTTTGCAGGCTTGTGATTGAGATTTTTAGTTCCTCTGTATATCTTTGACTCTGCTTCATGTGTTCTATTTCTTTCCTGTATTGCTCATTCAAAGAATCTGTCATATTTCTAATCTCTATTTTTTATCAATGTCTTCTTTATAAGCAGTTATTAATTCTTTTACTGCAGAGTTTTTTCAGCTTGGGTTTCTTCCCTATGTTTCTGTATTTGATTCTTTACTCAGATGGTATGAATTCAAAGATTTAATTTTATTTCAGAAATTAATTCTGCTGAGTTCCTCTCTACCTTTCTGCTGTTGTTTCTTTCCTTGCGACACTGTTAATTCATACATTTCAGCTGAACTAGTGTCCTTTGCATTTGTTCTGGGTGGGCATTGGGTTTCCCCCGTATGTTTCTGTATTAGATTCTTTATTTCAGATTCAATGAATTCAGAGATTTCTTTTTTCATTTCAGGAATTAATTCTGCTCTGAGTTCCTCTATAACTTTCTGCTGTTGTTTCTTTACTTCCAACACTGTATTTCATTCATTTCCGCTGAGATAGTTTCCTCTGCACTTGTTATGGGTGGGCTCAAGGCCTGAGATTGTATTTTGCTCCTTGTCTTTTTCATTTCATATAGCACTGACCTCTGCCTTTTGGTGTAGAGCTTTGGTGCAGTTATAACCTTAGCACCTACTGAAATTCGGGTGTAGATCTATTAGGTTTGAGTTTATCCAGTTATGCCTGGCCTGGGTCTCACTGTTGTGTTCAGTTCCTTCATACTGCAGCCCTTGGAAGTGAATTTGTTGTGTCCCTCTGGCACAACAGTGAATCTGTGGCACCTCTCTGTTGTGCCCCTGGCCCAGGGAGCACAAGGGAGTGCAGCAACTCTCCCACACACTAGCCAGGTCTGGGTTTGGGCTGGATCTGGTGGTCCCAAGAGAGTTGCTGAAGTTCTTACTCCCTCAGTGGTCTTGGGGATGGTGGGTCTGGAGGGTTGCAGGTGTTCCAGTGGCATAGTAGAGGGTCTCATTCACGCGGGTGCCTGAGTTTTTGTCTGGAGGTGTCCCACGGGTGCAGGGAAGCCCGTGTGTGTGTGTGTTTAACACAATGGTGTGCTCCTCTTCCCCAAAGTGACATTTCTAAAGAAATGGATGCACCTAAAGACCATACTTAAAGGAAATTATACACCATTGTTTCTCTGGTATAAGAGACCAGCAGTGAAAATAAAGTAAAAATATGTAGTAAATATTGTGAATAGAAAGAAAATCTTCAAATGGGAAAGAGAAAAAGGAAAGTGGACAAGAAATGAAAGAAAGCAAAAAAATTGAGAAAAAAATGAAAAAAAGAAGCAAATAAAGAGGGGGAAAAGGGTTTAAAAGAGGGTTGAAAAAGATCAAGTTATGTTATGAAAAGGTACAAATTTTTTATAGTGAATATGATCATTAAGTATATCCTAAATATAACAATATACTTGATTTAAAATAAATAGGCATCAAAACAATAAAAGATAAATGAAACAACATAAGAAAGTTTTCCAGTTTTCATGAAAGAAAACTCAGTGAACTCTGTGACATGCAACAGTTGCTGGAAAAAACTATCAGTCAAAAATACTAGGATCAACAAAATTGTCTTTTAGACATTTAGAAGTCAATTTTTAAAAATTTATGTATTTTGTACAAAGTCTTACTGTGCAGCTTGGGTTCATAGTGATCTTCTTGTGTTAGCCTACCCAGTGCTGAGATTACAGAGAACATTTTTTTCCATAATTTTATTGAGAGACATATAGCAATGAGACAGTTTCAAATAAATTTAGTAGGACAGTTTCAATAATTAACACATTGCATACTCTTTTCCTAGTGGTTATTTGCTGTACAAGATGCAGACATGATATCCTATTTACAAACACTATTAGAACAAATCTCTCTATTCGTTAAGAGAATGTAACTATAGATCTGTCGTAACCATTTTGAATACATAGATACAAAATGGACATTCATCTGTATCCCCTTTTTGTTTAGTTCCATTACTTGAATATTATAGGTGTGTTAACTCAGCAAAATATTCTAAAAGAGTCCAGTAGTCCATAATAGTATTGGGTCTTCCTCTTGACTGGCAGTGTCAGAAATTGTTGACCTGAGTCCCTTATAGCTCAACATAACATGATGGCTTTACTTCTTATACTTT
>NW_004524722.1:5282925-5283639 GCF_000260255.1 Octodon degus | reverse complement strand
CAGAAAAACAAAGTTGAGAGAACCAATTTCAACCAGATTGATCCTGCAAGAAATGTTGCAGGGAATTCTTAAAATTGAAAGAATAAAAAAAAAAAAAGAGAGAGAGAAAGAAACAGCACAAGGTAAAACAACAACAAAATAAACTCAATAATAAGAACTATGTGCATAATTCAGCAGGGCATGTCAATAATTTATCACTTTAGAATAAACATTAAAAACTAATCAGTTAAAACAAGTGACAATGCATTAAGAAAACCAATATGTAAATCTGAAAATGGGATATGAAAATTCACTTATGTCTTCTAATTAGTATATAATTTTTCATTATTTCATTGTTTCTATTCTTAAAGTACTGTTAATATAATTTCAAAATAAATTGTAACCAGAAGATATTTTTATAAACCTAATAACCACAAAGATGAAATCTGTAGTAGATGGACCAAACATAATAACCAAGGAATGAAAACTCTACTAGAAGAAACAATTTATCCACAGGGAAATATTGTCAGAGGATTAGAAAAAAGCAGTGACAGTAAAGCTAGAAAACAAGTAGCAATCTGACAACAATAAGATCTGATATCTCAGTAGTTATTGAGATGTAAATGTATGAAATATCCCAATTAAAAGGCTGCTTCTGAGAGTTTCTTTCTTCTTTCTTTCTTTCTTTCTTTCTTTCTTTCTTTCTTTCTTTCTTTCTTTCTTTCTTTCTTTCTT
>NW_004524722.1:5270351-5282700 GCF_000260255.1 Octodon degus | reverse complement strand
TGCTGTCTTCAAACTCATGGTGAATCTCTTGCTTCAGCCTTCAAATGCAGGGATTACAAATGTGCACCTCTGTGCCTGGCTCACTTCTCTTCTAAGGAGACATATAGACAGAAAATGAAGGAATGGTAAGACAATGTTCCATGCAAATGGAATCCAAAACAGGAAGAGAAGAAAAAAACTTTTCAAAAAATAAAGAGTAGTCATGAGTTTACCAAATAAAATAGACTTTAAATCAAAAACTATAAAAAGGGAAGCTAGCATGCAATAATGAAATACTCATTTCAACTAATTTCTGAACAAGAGGAAGTAAGGGTCCTAACCATATATGTGAACCCAATATTAGAGAAGCCAAATATATACTGCAAATATTAAGACTTAAAAGGAAAGATAGACTCCAAAACCATAATGGTTGTAGGTAACACATTTTTAGTAATGGAAAGATCATCCTCACAGGAACTCATTAGAGAAAGCACAGAGTTATATTTTGCCCTAGATCAAGAATCTAAAATACACTTATGATGCACTCCAACCAAAGACTGGTGAATATATGTTTTTCTCATGAGCGCAAAACAAGCTCTAAAAATTTTAAAATATTTCAAAATCATATCATCTTTTCTACCCATAATGCAACAAAGCCAGATATAAATAATAAGACAAACTTTAGAAGTTATACAAAAATATAGGTTCCTTAAGGATTTCAAAGTAGGACTGCTATAGGATCCAGAAATCCCATGACTGGATATATATTCAAATCAGTGTTTCAGATGAGTTGACTTCAGCACTGTTCACAAGAGTCAACAAAAGGAAACAAAGTGGTTGTTTATCAACTCATGAATGAATAAAGAAATGTAGTACAATTGCAGAAGGGAATAATACTTTTTTTTTTGATTGTCTATGACACAGGTCCTCAATGTACTTATGTTGGCCTTTAACTGATGGTATAGCCTAGTCTGTCCTCAAACTCACAGCAATTCTCCTGCCTTGGCCTCAGGAGTGCCGAGATTACAAGTGTGCACCACCACACCTAGTTCAAAATAAAGTACTACTGAGCCACGAAAAGAATGTAGCCATGTGGTTGGGACAAGATGTATGAAAGACTGGAAAGCATTAGAAGTGAAATAAGTCAGGAGCAGAGAGGTAATGCCAAATGATCTCACCCATATGTGGAATATAAAAAGTTTATTTCATAGAAGTTGAATAAAGAATGTTTGCTATCACAGTCGGGGTGATTAGAAGAAACAAAGAAAGGAGAAGGAATACTTAATTGCAGTGTAACAGATGTAGACATCCTGGTGTCCTACTGAGGCACAGGAGAATCTGAGTAACAAAACTATGTCATAGATTTAAAAAACTGGAAGCATTTTGAAATATTTTCCTATTAAGAAAAGATAAGTATTTAACGAGTGAGAGATAATTACCTTGATTGATACATTATGGCTTTTACATGCATCAAAATATTACATACCATTTTGTGAATATGTACAGTTTTTATGTATCATGTATCAGTTTAAAAAAATGTAAGTAATTTTTTTTTTTTCAGAACGAGGGATTGAACTCAGACCCTTGTGCTTGCCAGGGAAGTGCTTATTCCACTGAGCCATCTCCCCTGCCCTAAGTAAATAAATTGATAAAAACATGATTGAATTACTCCCTAGAAGTATTATAAAAATTAAAATATTTATTTTTGGAGTTAAAAGCTTATAGTATCAAACTGAGGTAAAGCATTTAAAGAAAAAGTTGGTTGTTTTTTGATCTAGGCAGCTATCAAACATTTTATAATTTTTCAAGACAAGGACTGTATCTTATTTGTCTGTGGGTTTTTTATATCATAAATAATGATTAACAAATATAAAAAAGGTTTTCAACTCACAAGATGTGCAAAAAATCACTTCAGGTTAATTATGTCCTATTGGCTGTAATTTGACAACTTCTGTTATTCTTAAAGAAATAAATAACAGGATCTAAAACACAAGCAGGGCCAGCAATTCTAATATTAGTCATGATAAACTTCTACTTAAAACTGAACAGAAGAGACAAAGTCACTAAATACTAGTTAAGATAACAATCTAACAAGAAGGGACATTTATAAACATGTATGTACTGAATACTGTAGCACTTACTTTCATGAAAGAAAAACTGGTGAAGTTAAAAGATTCAATAAACACTAACACAATCATAGTAAGGAATTTTAACATCCCATTTTCAAGAAGCGATAGCTCTCTCACAGGGATATATCAACTACAGAAAAAATCAACAAAGAATTGTCAGAGCTGAACCACACCCTTGAACACATACATTCAGAGGAGAATTGCAAAGCATTCCACCCACCTACAATACAGGATGTATTCTTCTCTGAAGCTCATGCTTTTTTATTCAAAACTAGATTACATACTAGTTCATAGAGCCGGGTTAAGTAATCATAAGAGAACTTAAATTAGTGCACAGACCACTGTGCAATGAAAATAGAAATAAATGACAGAAGAAATTTTGGAAAAGGACAAAATATCCTGGGAAATTGTGTGTGTGTGTGTGTGTGTGTGTGTGTGTGTGTGTGTGTGTATTTAGGACAGGGTTTACAGGGTCTCATTAGACAGATGCGACTCGTAGTAATCCTCCTTTTTTCAGCCTCCCATGCACTGGGATTACAGATGTGCACCACAAACCCCAGCCTCATTTGCCTTCTCAGTGCGCCCTGGGGATGAATCCGGCCCGGCACTTCGGGGATCAATCCGCGGTCCCTAAGTCTGCTAGACAGGCGCTTTAATCCACTCAGCTGTCTGGCTGGCCCTGTGGACTTCATTTTTGACAAAACGGCAAAGGCATATGTTGGATGAAGAGCCTGTGCAACAAGTGGTGTGGGGAAAACTAGTTTTCCGTTTGCAGAAGATTGAAACTGGACACTTATCTCTAACTCTATACCAAATTACAGTAAAAATGGATCATAGATCTAACTATTAAAATAGAAACATCAACCTCCTGGAGGGTAAAACAGGTAAAACATTTGAAGAGATGAGTGAAAGAAAGATTTTTAAAACAGAACCTGAATTGCATAAGAAATTTAAAAAGCCAACAAATGTGATTATATCAGACTAAAAAGCTTCTGCAGAGCAAAAGGATCAATCAGTGGAATAAAGATTCAACTATAGAATGGAAAAAATTGCTTTCTGTGGCTCGGTCAGAGAAACAATATCTAAAATATATAAATAACTCAAAAAATTAAATCATCTAAAATTAAAGATCCGGTAAAGAAATGGACAACAGAAATTAGCAGAAACTTCAGATATGAGAAAATAAAAATGGTGAACACATGTATGAACACAGTTAACATCTCTGGCCATTATTCTCTTGGCATTCAGAAAATACAATAGTAAGTACAAAATGTACACTTAATTCAGTCATAAGAGACTATTCAACTTAACATCATTTTTTGGGGCACAAGAAAGGATGTCATTAGTTTCAAGGAATTTAAAATTTATAGTTATTTATTGTTATTGTACACAGGCTACAATAGGATGCAATCATAAATCAATAACAAATTGGATATCTTTCAAACACTAAAATTTAAATTATATATCACTCCAACAAATACATAACACCAATTAAGAAATATTTTGTATCAATTCATAACTGAATCATAAAACACATTTTTTGGCCAATCAGAATATTATTTTTTCTTTTTTTATGTATTTAGGACAAGGTCTACAGGGCCTACAGGGTCTCACCATGTAGATAGGGCTCATAGTGATTCTCTTGTTTTCAGCCTTCTAAGTGCTGAGATCACAGGCACATCACCATACCCAGTCTCAATCCTGTGCTTTAGTCCACTGAGCTAATAGGACAGCCAAAATATTATTTTTAATAAATAAAAGTATAAAGTGTGTGATTTTGGAATCTTGATGTGAAGTTATTTATTAAATAGTTTGTAGAAATCATTAGTTGTTACAAAAGTATGATCAAATATGCCTTATTGAGAGAATGTGAAGATTAGTCAACATCAAATTGGGTAGAGACTTAATTTTTGCTAAGTGTGATAAGTGGAGCCATATATGGACCCCAAAACACATAATTAGAGCTTTAAAATCACCTGAGTAATGCAGAGATAGACTCATCTGCACATTGAGATATATGTATGTATATTTGCAACACTAATAAAGACAAGTTATAGATTATTCTCTAAAACTGAGTTTATTGTATTCATAAGTAAAGTTCAATTACCATGAATCACATAGAAAAGAGAACTTTAAAGTGAATAAAACTGTAAGGTACAGAAGTTAAATCTACCAAGATAGAACATAACATAGCAATAGAGATCATGAAATATAGTGAGCATATTTAATCTTTTAGGTGAACTTAATTTTTCCAGGGCATTAATAAGAATTAATGATTGTTATTCTGAAATTACAATTTGCAGTTTTCTACTCTTAATTTTGAGGTAATTGGCCCACACTAAGTCAATTTTCTCTTCTTAGTGTTATAGTTTCCAATGGAGAACTACATGTTTGATTCTTCTCTCAAACATCTAACTTGATTGTACACCATGTTATAGTCTCTTAAGACTGTGGACTCGAAAGAGGAAACACACAAACACTACATACAAGCTCTGGGGAGCTTGTAAAATTAAAATGACTGTTTGCAAGGGTCATTGCTCCTACTTGAAGTTTAGTCCTGTGCAGTGTCCTCCTCCCTGAGGTCTGATTTTTCCTAAGGGACCCATCAGCCTTTCCAACTAGAGGGGCCTTCTGAGTATCAGAATGACCCACTACAAAGCAACTGTAACTATCAATCTGACATAGCACTTCCATTGCTGGATCCATTTTCTTTCATATCATCTCTAACATATCATAGATTATAAAATAGTGTCCAAGATAAAGGATGTAACATAAATGGCAAAAGAAGATTCATAAACATAAATGACCTATATTTAGAAAGGACATAATATAATATGGTAATGAAGGGGAACCAAGGATATATAATTCATCCAAACCTTGTAAATTTTTGCTACAAGGATCATTCTTTTTTTTTTTTACAAGGATCATTCTATTATGAATTATTTGTAGAAACAATTTTGGAAGAACATATTCCTAGAAGGCAATAGAAGGGAGTTAAGTTCAGAAAATAATTATGAACATACTGAAAATCTGTGAAGGTTCAGCATTTTCAATAGCAAGATTAAAAATTTTTGACATTATTGATTCTGTAGAGAATATACAGAAATATCTGAACATGATTTGAAATGAACTCATTTACAGGGTTTGAAAACCTTTCCTAATTTTTGATGAATGAAAATGAAAGAAACAGACACAAAGAATAAGGTAAGAACTCTAATAGATCTGCTCACGAAATACTAAAGTTAAATAAGTAGAGGTGGCAAGAAAAGTTCTGATATTGCTTAATTTAATGATCGTGTGGTTATTATGACCACCACATAAAATGCATTCAGATAGAAGAGAATGTTTAATGAGAATAAATTCAGTCTGGATTATCTTTATGTGTTTTATTTTAATAAATTAAAAATATGTAGTAGTAAATAAAGGCTAACCAGCACATACCATTCTATTCACAACAATGTGTTCTTAAGTGATCAATTTCAGCCAAGGGTTTTGATCATTTAGAAAAATTCAAACAGGGTCAAGGATAGCTCATTAGCAAGAGCACCTGGCTGCCAAATGCAAGGTCTTGAGTTTGATCCCTGGTACAAAAAATAAATAATTAAAAATTAAATGTAAAAAGTCAAAAACCTCAATCTTCCAGAAGTAATTAAGCATTAATTTGCTTTGGAAAAAGACAGAATGAGAAGACCAACAGAAAATCAAGAGCTAGAGACAGGTCTTCAGAATGCGTGAAGACAATGTTCATGTTGACACTGTTGAAACTAATGTCTCTAGGCTTTCCTTTCAGGCAAGCCTCAGAGAAGACATTCTAAGAGGGAGAACTGGCTATGCAAACAGATCACACTTTGTGGGTGATGTCTACAGATCTCTTATTCTAGGGTTCTGGCCAGAACCTTCCTTTGTTTAAGAAAAAGTCTCTTCTTTCTTTGTACAGTTTAACCTTATTGCAACGATAGACTTACTGGCAGATAAAATGCATTCAGTTTTAAATTTTTACATAGCTTAGCCAAAGCAATCATGCCTATTATTAATCTTCACTAGTGTTTCCTGGCTAAATGTTTAATATATATGGAGTACACTAAAACTGTATACACACACTTACAGGGAAAGAAAAAAAATCTTGTATAATTATTTTCATATTGAATTTATTGAGACATCCTGATATTAGTGCAAGGAGTCTTTAGACTCTACAAGGGCAAAAGTGCTTAAGGAGGTGGCTACTAATTTTCAGATTTTTATTAATACAGCGAACTGCTTCTTGGGTAAGCCTGATGACTGAGATTGCTGCATATGCATTTCAATCGCTTCTCTAAGGGCTGCAGGGTGTGCAGTGGGTACTCTGTGATATACAACATCCTCTAGGGTCCACTCTATGAAAGTAACATCCATCAGTTGAAAAGACATTACACAATGTTTGTTTTCTTGAAGTGTGTATACATTGTTGGTAGACTTTATGCTTCTAGATAGGTTAATATGCTATTTACAGACACTACTGTATGCTTAAAATTAAGCTCTCATCATTGATCAATCTTTTCTAGGTTTGTTTCTTGCAAAATCAGACAAAAGAAGATCACTGATCATAATAAGTCTCCAAAAGGGAAGGAATATTTAAGCATTTTTAGGAACTGAAGTTATAAAAACTTAAAAATCTGTTGTATTTTAAAATGTCAATATGTACAGACATCTATTTTAAATTCTTATCTCAGTTCATGACTATTAACTTCATCTGCTCCGTTATACTTTCCACAGTGTTGAGTTTAGGTTCTGAATTTTAAAAAATATTTTATAACTCATTGACATTTTCCAATACTTAATAGGAAATACCACAGAACCTCACTCACAGAGGCCCACAGCAGTATATGTTTAAGATTAGAATGCAGAAACTATTAAGTATAAAGTTTATTCATGTGTTGGAATTATTTGGACAGACAGACAAAACTGTACTGTAGTTAGGAATAATTATTACTTTATTAAGCTTTTCTAGTAGTGGATATAATGACCAGAATTTGAGATACAAAGAGAAATTATAAATTAAAAAATCATATTATAAAGAGTAGAATGAATAGTTCACAATTCTGATGCTAGGCAGTAACTAGATACTAAGAGGACAGAATACCAATATACTTTTTTTTCAAAGTTTTATTGATAAACAGATAGCAATGAGACAGTTTCAAATCAAATCGGAAGTACAGTTTCAACAAATAATACACTGCATATATTCTTCTTAGTGGTTAATTGCTGTACAAGATGCAGACTTGTGATTCTATTTACAAACACCATTAGAACAAATCATTCTATTCATTAAGACCAATATACTTTTTATATCTATTTATTTGTGAAGCATATATTCATCTCAGATGTTCATTTTTTATTGAGTCTTTGAATTTTAGAGGTCTTATTTTAAAAAATTATTTATATGCTCTAGGTAGGAGTCATTTGTCTGAAGGACAGTCCACAATAATTTTTTCCAATTTGTGCATTTTCTTTTTATTCTGTTGGTGAGTTATTCTGACTTACAGAAACTTTTCAAAAAGATTAGAACCCAATTGTTGATTTTTTGAAATATTTCCCATGAAGATTGGTTTTTGGTCATGATATCTCTTCCTACCCCTATGTCCTTAAGATTTCTACCTGCTTTCTCCCCCAGAAAATTTAGTGTTTCATTTGTAATATTTAAATCTTTCATTGATTTGACTTTAGTTTTATATATGGTGATGAGCATGGATCTAAGTACAGGGCCTATAGGCTTTCACTATGTAGATCAGACTCATAGCGATCTTCCTGTTTTCAGCCTCCCAAGTGCTAGGATTACAGGCATGCACCACCATGCCCAGTCTCAGTCGCTGTCTCAGCATGCCCTGGGCACGGGGCTGCCAATGCTTGTGATGCTGGGGATCCAAGCCCAGTCCCTGAGTTCTGCCTAAGGAGGTGCTTTAGTCCACTGAGCTATCTGGCCAACCTTCAGCCACCTCATCTTTGATGAAGGGCTCAAACTTGTTCAATGGAAGAAAGTTAGCCTCTTTAATAAATGGTGCTGTACAAACTGGATTTCCACATGTGGAAGGCAGTATAAATATTAGGGCATGTGTCTGAGCAAATATGTTAAGTATTCTTACTGCTGAGATAAAATAAAGGCAAACTAGTACTGGCATACTTTTTTCTCTCCTAATAAAGTAGACGCTGGAACCTGAGACAGGGCCATGTAGACACAGTCATGGCATTACAGAAAACAGAGGGTACATATTGCCAACTAATGTTCCTGTATGCAACAAATTTAAATCATTTGATGGATACAGAAATAAAATCATTCACCATTTCTTCTTTCTATGTGGTTGTATAATTCTGTCTCCCTTTCAAACTTCTCAAAGATTTTATCCTATAAAATAATAATCATGGGTCCTTTTTAAAGATTAGACCACTGAGCTATCGCTCCAGTCCAAGATTTTTAATACTTATCATTTCATCATTTGATAGTACTATATATATATATATCAACTTACTATATAGTAAAGACAAAACGTTGATTGTCAATAAATTTTGTATGCTTTTTATCATTAGGAGATCTTATTATAAATTTCCAACTATTCTACCAAGGGACATCAGTATTAAAGATGATTGCATGCTGACATACATATTATTTATGTGTGTTTGTGCGTTTACATTTGAGTACCCATCTCTTATCTTTTCCTTGATAACATATTGCCGACTTTTAAATGCAAACAGCATTTAAACAGCAGGTTATTTTATGACTTGTGTTGTCTAATAATTATTTTCCATAGAATTAGATTTAAAAATGTAAGTTAAGAAGATGCAATGTATATTTTTTTCTTAATTTGTAGGTGAAGATCCTAGGAGGCTGAATGGTGAAATGGTTCATAGATGACAGGTTCAGGATAATCATTAACCCTCATGAATATTGCTGCACAGTGACTTAGGGTTCCTCCCATTTCATGGAACAGGAGAACTGCTGCACAATCAGAGGTTCTGCCAATAAGAGATTGACCATCTTCCCACTAAACATGCAAGTTTCTTAGCTTTAACATGGAAGACAATGTTACACATCACATTTCATCTATCTACCTCGTTGGCATTCCTGGCTTGCAGAAATTTCACTGCTGGATCGGCATTCCTGTCTGCTTCCTGTTTGTGCTGACCCTGCTGGGGAACAGCATAATCACTGTGACCATCAAGCTAGAGCCAAGCCTTCATCAGCCTATGTATTTCTTCCTGTCCATGCTGGCAGTGAATGACATGGCACTTTCCTCCTCCACAGCCATCAAGATGCTTGGCATCTTCTGGCTTGATGCCCACTGGATTGACTTTGATGTCTGCCTCACACAAATGTATTTCATCCACACACTCTGCATTATCGAGTCTGCCCTTCTAGTTGCTATGGCCTTCGATCGCTATGCAGCTATCTGCACTCCATTGCACTATACAACTATCCTGACAACATCAATGGTCATTAAAATGGGTGTAGGTGGTGTCAGCCGAGCTATACTTATGGTTTTGCCCTGTCCACTTCTCATTAAGAGGTTGCCGTACCATACAAAGTGTATCATCAACCACACTTACTGTGAGCACATGGCTGTGGTGAAGTTGGCCAGTGACAACACCTCCATTAACAGAGCATACGGAATCTCTGTAGCCCTGTCCGTGATGGTATTGGACCTAAGCCTCATAGCCACATCGTATATCAAAATCCTCCAGGCAGTCTTCAGGCTGTCTTCCCAGAATGCCCGCTCGAAAGCCCTGGGCACGTGTGGTGCCCATGTGTGCACTATTCTTGTCTCCTACACCCCTGCACTGTTTAGCTTCCTAACTCACCGCATTGGCAAGAAGGTGCCTCCAAGCGTGCATATAATCTTCGCGAGCGTGTATCTTCTGGTGCCCCCCTCGGTCAACCCCCTGGTATATGGTGTCAAGACCAAGCAGATTCGTGACCGAGTGCTAGGTCTTTTTTTCCCAAACAAGAAGGTTTCTGAGAAATAAAGATTTCAATACCATCTCTATTAGCAGAGTTTGGCTAATGAAGTTTATAGTACATAAACAATCCCTTTCTTTTGCTCAAAATTTTATTTCTCATTTAACCTATTATTTGTATCAGAGATATTTATTCTGGTACAACTTTTTTTCTATTTATAAAATTTTTATGTGCACCAATAATACAATTTTTTGTACTTTAATTTCAAGTTTTAACATAATTTGAAGAAGTAACATTAGCATTTTAAGATGAAAATTTGATAGACTATTTATTAATTATGGAAAGGAAGAAATAAAAAGGAAAGTTTTGAAATGTAATGTACAGTAAATAGCCACAAATATGGTAAATCTTAACTCAGTTATATCAACAACCACATAAATATGATTTGTCTAAATATACCAAATAATTTTCTCAGTGGCTAAAAAACCAATATATACCAACCTATGTATTGTACATACAAAACCCACTTTAAATATATAAATACATATTTGTTAATGTAGTGTTATAGAAGCATGTGTACAGCCTAAGTAAACAAGTGAGAGTTCAAACAACTAAATGAATTTTAGCCAAAGCATTTTAGACCATAGAAAATTATTTAAAAAATAAAGTTATCACATGTAACAGTAAAAGTTCAGTCATCTGTAGATACATGATCCATCTTTCCTGGTACAGATCTAAGAGTAGAACATCAAACTGGGCAACCCAGCGGAACTGCAAGAAGATGCGAACATGCAGCTGCAGATTTGCTTTCCTAGCTTGCAGAAATCTATGCATAAGGCAGAATATTAGTGAAGATATGAGTGATAAGTCGTCATTCTACTTGACCTGATTGTCATTTATATAATGCTCCACTGAATGATGTCAAAACAAATGTTTTAAGTGTACATTCAAGGTTCAAAATATATGTCAGATTCTGGGTCATAAAATAAGCCTCAACAGGCCAGCTAGATACCTCAGTGAACTGAAGCGTCTGCTTAGGCAGGTGCAGGGACCAGGTTTGATCCCCAGAGTGCTGTGCCAGTGCTGCCCCCGGGGTGTGCTGAGAAAGTGACTGAGACTGGGCGTGGTGGTGCGTGCATATAATCCTAGCACTTGGGAGGCTGAAAACAGGAGGATAACTACGAGTCTGTGTTGTGAGGCCCTGTAGACCCTGTACTAAATACATTAAAAATAAACAAATAAAATAATATCAACCTCAACAGATGTGAAATAATAGAAATGATACAAAATGTGTTCTCAGGCCAAAGTGGAATTAAATAAAAATTATTAACAGAAAGATATCTGAAAATTTCCCAATCACATGCAGATTAAACTACCATTCTAGAACCTTTCTCCACTGCTGGTGGGAATGTAGACTGGTGTAACCATTATGGAAAACAATGTGGTGACTCCTTAAAAAACTAGGACTAGAAATTCCATTCAAATCAGCTATTCCCCTACTGGGAATTTTCCCAGAGGATCTGAAAACATCATATCATAGTGATATATGTGTACCTATGTTTATAGCAGCACTACATGTGATAGCCTAATCTTGGAGACAATTACAATGCCCTTCACCTGAGGAATGGATGAAGATGTTATGGTATTTTTATACAATGGAGTATTACTCAGCTATAAAGAATGATAAAACACTTATATTTAAGTGGATGCTACTTAAACATATACTCATAGGTGAAATAAACCAGACCCATATGTGTAAATATCATATAGTCTCCCTACTATAAGAACTCAAAAGAAGAAATACAAATAGAAAAGTTTAACACAACTAAAAGGAAAGTGAGGACTTGAGATAAGACAATGAAGAGAAAGCAAGGAAAAAAGCTAAGAAACATGACAGAGGCAAAGCCATACATTTAGATGTATAAGATGGGTAAGGCAATGATCCTGAGAATCTTCAGAAGTTTTAAAAGTTAGCAGTTAATTGGAAGGATTCTCACCCTGACTAACTATAAATGCTGATACCTGTGAACTAAGCAGCTGCACTGAAGATGGCAATGTGTAATAGTAGGGTTATGCTTAGCTTGCCCGTCATTATGGTCTTCTGAATACGTGCTGCTTGTCATGACACCCCAGTTGCTGCCATGCTGTCTCTTGGGTAGATGTTTGTTTAAAAAGGAAGGGGATGGTGAATAAAGGCAGGAGAAAGGAAAAGGGATGTTGCAGAACTGTCCTGCTACAATGCTGTATATGGTTAGATATCTAAACTTGTGTGGTAAAATATGTAATTGTTTATTCTTATTTTTAAAAATATTTT
>NW_004524722.1:5267580-5268519 GCF_000260255.1 Octodon degus | reverse complement strand
ACCATGTTATATGTATATGTATTGTGTGTGTGTGTGTGTGTGTGTGTGTTTGGGTAGCCATAGTCTAAATACATCTCCTTGCTATTTTATGTTTCCTTTAACTATCTTTATCTAAACAGGAGAACCTTGGATGTTAGCATATACCTCAGGTTCCTGTCCCTCAATTTCTTTTATTCCATTATGGCAATTTTTGTATGTGTTCTAATTTTTATACAACATTGTGATTCCCATTTAAACAATATTTATAATACTATATTTTTAAACAATATTATCTTCTTTAGAAGTTATTTTTTCTCTGATTTTCTGAAAGTGATACATCTTTATACAAAATGTAGATGAAATCAAGATCCATCCATTGAGTGCTTTTTGCAGAAGAAGAACATAACTTTCAAAATTTAATTGAAGCATAAAATAAGCTTTCTCTCACCTTACATTTCCATTATGACAGCAGAATATTTACCCCGTGGTTAGACTATGTACATCAATCTTGTCTCCAAACTAACTATGCTTTTGCTCCATAATCCTCATACAAAATGTTAATTTCATGTTTAGAACATTATAGGACCTGTTCTTGGCCATCTTCCTAAGTAAGTCTAATTCTGCTCCTCCTAGAGGTGTGAGCTAGAGTTATGTACAGGAGGCTTTAATCAAAAATTGACTGTTCATTTGTTGAATTTTAACATAGACACAGTACATTGATCCCTTAAAACAATGTGAATAGTTTATAATGAATACACAGAAATTAGTTTCCTCTAAGTCTACAGATTCTATAAGGGTTAACTGATGAAAATTCTTGATTCTTTGATAATCTTTCCCTCTTTCTGTCACATATGCCATACACAGATATACACCACAACAAATATTTACCATCCTCTGTCTAAACAAATTGCACTTATAAAAACATTACAAAGTAAAAAAGAAGAAAAGAGAAATACTTAA
>NW_004524722.1:5263901-5265515 GCF_000260255.1 Octodon degus | reverse complement strand
TCAATTCTCTAAAGTAGATTTGATTTTATATTGTACAAATGGATGTTGTCCATATGAGTAAAGTGAGATGTAAAATTAGTAGGGAATGCATAACGGGTTTGGATATATTATTTGTTTTGGTTTGTTTTGAATCCAATGACAGCTTTTCCTTTTCTACTTTTCTTATGTACTTCCTAATTAATTAATTAATTAGTTCATTAATTATATTTAAAGACAGGGTCTCATTTTGTAGTTCAGGCAAGCCTCAAACTCATTATGTGGCCAGGCTGGCCTTGAACTCCTGGTGATCATCCTGGATCAGCCATTCAAGTGATGGGATTACAGGTGTGCAGAACCATACCCGGCTGTACTTCTTTGTAATATAAAGTTTTTAAATGATTATGTGCCCACCATAAAACATTTGTATGATAAAGCTTCAGACATTATAATTAATTCATGCATGTTAACAAAGTATATACATTTAGACTTTTTGCATTGTTACATTAATATATTATTTCTCTTCACACACACACATACACACAAAGATAGCTAAGATAATTGTACTACCAATTTCTATTAGTTCATTGAAAGGAACTAATTTACATTACTTGAAAATTTTGCATGCCTATATCTTGTAATCTAAGTAACTGCTTTGACGATAACATAATGCAATGTAATGACCATTGTTAATTTCCTATCATTTTGTTTTGAAATTTTGTGGCACTTTTATTGTTTTTTTCTCTATAAAAATATGCCTTAAAATAATTATTTCTCTAACGTTATAACTAATTTGCTTAATGTTTTAGGGTGGTTTATCAAACCATAAGCACAAACAATCACTCTCTCTCTCTATATATATATATATATAGTCTGGTAAGTCTGAAAATATTGATAGTTATAGTTAGCATCAAAATCAAGATAGAGTGTACATCCGTCACCAACAATAATTCCCTTACGTGTATTTTGCCCTCTCCCAAGCTCTTGGAAGCTATGTTATCTAATCTGCCATACAACATTACATATAAGAGAAATCAATGAAAATAAAATAAGTAATATAAATTTTTAGGTTTTTTGTAGTTACAGACTTTGGGCTGTGTGTATCTCATTTCCGTGGCTTCTTTGGCTTTGTTACCTTGACCTGTCTGTCTGGCCTCCCTGTGTCATAACCTTAGGAGTTTTAGCATCATTGAAGCATAGGAGTGTGTCCTGCTTGGGAGATAAATGAGTTTTTTTTTAACCTATACTTTATTTTTCTGTTTAGCATGATGCAACCGTAGTGCTATGACTGGAAGCTTTTTTTGTTTTCCTTTTTTTTGCTGTTGTTGTTTGAGACAGGATCTTGCTATGTAGTCCGGGCTAACATAGTAGGCCTTTTTTTTCTTCCCTTTCATTTTTTTTTTTTTTTTTTTACTTTGATACAGGGTCTCGCTATACAGTTCAGACTCATAGTGATCTTTTTGGCTCAGCCTTACCAGTGCTGGGATTACAGACATGAACCACCATGTCTGGCCTCCAGCCAACATGGTGCACCCAGAGTTCTGAGGCCAGCACAGCATGTGGTACGAGGAACTGAACTTGGGACCTTGTGCTTGCTGGGCAGGACTTACACCTCCAAGCTATCTCCCCAGCCTAAGT
>NW_004524722.1:5262450-5262976 GCF_000260255.1 Octodon degus | reverse complement strand
GTCCTGAAGTAATTCAGACAGTTATGTTTGTGGTGACCTATAATAATACTTCAAGAGAGCAGAGCTAATTAAGACTACCAACTGTTTAAAAATTCAAACCCATTTTTGGACATATAAAAAGAGATGAGTTTCAAAGGTCTTTTTCCATAATATTTTTCATTTAGTAAAACCTCTTCCAGTTCTTAAAGTGCAGTTTGCTACATAAGCCCAATCTGATCTACCACTGTATATTGAAGATCAATATAAATGTGCAATGTGAATACTATTTTTGTTATCATATCAATTTTTTAATTATACAAAATACCTTGCATTTTGCACAATATGTAGGCAAGTAGATAACATTTCTGGGTTAAAAACTATGTATATTAACACTATGATGATTACTGACTGATTATATCAACTCTTACATTATTATTATACACATACAAAATTATATCCACATGCATACAAAAATCACAAGAACTTTGACATTGTAATAAAAAGATCAGTACAGGTTTCCTTTGCATATTTCTTTTATCATGAGTGA
>NW_004524722.1:5249361-5258171 GCF_000260255.1 Octodon degus | reverse complement strand
GTTGCTACTGGTTACTATTGGTTCATATTGATTACTAATACATTGTAGCAATTATAAAAAGACTTTAGCTAAGCTTCAACTTTCTCCTTATTCTCGTTCTTTTTGAGAAAAGAAGGAGTGCAGAATTTCTTCTTTTTCTTGGATGGTGATTCTGAAGGCGAGCCATCAGGTGACATGGCTCCTTCAATTTCTTCTGGAGACTAAATGGTGATCTTGATGTTTTCTATGGCTGTACCCATAGTCACTTTGCTCACTCGACGAGCCAGCTCTTCTTTCTCATTGTACACATCATCCTTGCCACTTACGCTGAAGGGTGAGATAGCAGGCAAGAAATTCCACTGAGCACAGGGCTGGTTCTGTCCATCTGTGTGTGCATTGCAGAGTTGGAATGGAGCCTGCAAATGTCACTTTCCAACTCACTGCCTACTGCAATCAGTGTTCTAATCTCTGAGTGCAAGCTTTTGGTGGCTTAACTGTGTATTTAAGGATATCTTGTGTTTTGCATTGTTTATGTTGCATTACAAAGCATGCAGAAATAGTAAACAGTGAACTATGCCTTTCCATACATTATATATATATATGCAACGTGCTAAATATTTTTTAAAGCAACCATAAACTATGGTATCTTTTGCTCAGGCCTCTATTTACTTGCTTTGCCATGAATGAGTCAGTGAACTTCTGTGTCCTGTGGAAAAATGTAAAAATGTTATCTGACACTGCTCTTAGATGTTATGCCAATTAATGTTAAATCAGAAATAAACAGTACTGGGGCTGGGGAGATGGCTCAGTGGAATGCGCACTTTCCTGGCAAGCTCAAGGACCTGAGTTCAATCCCCGGTTCCACAAAAACAAAACAAAACAAAAAACAAATAAACAGTATTTTAAGTAAAAAAAGAAAGTTACAAAAATTACAAAGAAAAAAAAAAGAGTAAAAAATATTTAAGCATTAACTGCTCTGAGACCAGCAGTCAATTGTTTAAGTATAGAAATTATTAACACTGCTTATGAGACTCGTTTATATTTTGAAATCTTATAAATATATACAAATAGTATTTTATAGACTTTTAATCAAAAAAATCTGCTTCATGTCACACTACCTACTTATTATAGTAGAATTTCTGGAATAATTATATAGTAGTTACAGGAAGTAAGGCCGAAAGAGGTTGTCTTTATGGCTAATGGTTGATTGTACGATGGAGCCATGCTTAATAAGCAATTTTCTTTCTTCTGGAACTAGTGATAGTCCTGGATAGCATAGAAACTGCAATACATCCTTTTTTCCATCTTCTTCATTCATCATATTTTAATTTAGTGGGAGATATGATAACAACACTGTGAGCTCTACAAAAGCTATAAAGCTCATGTTCACTGAAAATTAGAGAAGGAAAATAAAGCACAACATATTTAAATGATTTAAAGAGAAACAAAAACAGAGTATGGTTTAAAAAAGCATTCCAATTGGTACAGTTTATTTGGAAAACTTTTATTTTCTCCAAACTTTAGTATGTTCAAAAGGCCATTTCTTTCAGATTTAATACCGGGCTGTGAGAAGTGAAAGGCCCAGCCTTGGTACTGAGGACCAAATGCCCAATGTATTTCAAAATCTCTTGCGCTCAACGCACCCCAATGCTGCACTCCACACCTCTGATCCTTCATTATCTTCCTTAACGATTGGGCAGAGCCAATCCCACATGCCTGTTAGCGTTACACTTTCTGCATAACACTCCCAAACTTTCTGGAATCCCTCATCAATAGCTCTGCAAATGGCATGTCAAGACCACCGATGGCTGCCATAAAGAACAAAGAATATATAATTGGCTTTATACCTTTATTTTTGCTTTACTTAATTTTATTTGTTGCTAATGGAAGTTGTACTGTATTTTCATCTCCAGTGCAGATAAATAATAGAAGTCAGGGAATTAAAACTGTTTAGGAGCCAATAACCTGCACAAATACGTCAGATGTGTATGAATGTCTGTTATGTCTATCTCAAATTCAAATAGTTCTGGAGTTATCCTCACTGGATTTATTGGCCTGGAAGGTTACTTTCAGGCTGCCTCCATCCCTTTCTGCCTCATCTACACTGTAGTGTTCCTGGGAAACTGCATGGTGCTCCACGTGGTATGAACTGAGCCGAGCCTCCACAAGCCCGTGATCTACTTCCTGGCTATACTGGCCCTCAGTGATCTGTCTGTGGGGCCGTGCATCTTGTACATAGTGCTGGGGCTTCTGTGGAGGTTTATTCAAGATATCAGTCTGGATTCTAGCATTGCCCAGTCCTATTTTATTCATTCTCTCTCATTAATGGAGTCCTCTGTCCTCCTAGCTACGTCCTTGGACCACTACAGTGCCTTTTGCAACCCTCTACGCTATTCCTCTATCTCAACAAATGAAAACTGGTGTAATGGCCTTATGTAGGAGCACTTTATTCATTCCTCCCGTCATCCGCCTGAAGTTTCTAATGTACTGCAGCCCTCATATTTTCTCTCACTCCTTCCGCCTGCACCAAGACTTAATACGAACATCCTGCTCAGACATCCGCTTCAACAGCATCTATGATCTTTCTGGTGATCAGCCCTCTGCTGTTGGACGCGGTGCTCATCCTGGTCTCCTACGCCATGATCTTGCACACAGTCTTAGCCATTGCATCCCAGGAGGAGAGACTCAAATCCCTGCAAACCTGTGTGTCTCACCTCTGTGCGGTGCTGGTGTTCTACATCCCCATCATAGGCCTGACCATGGTGCACTGCTTTGGAAAGCACCTCTCCCCTCTGGTTCATGTGCTCATGGGCAACATCTGCATCCTTTTCCCTCCCTTGATGAACCCCATCATTTATAGCATCAAGACCCAGCAGATACGAAGGAGAGTCTTGAGACTTTTCCACAGGAAAGATTCTTAGGTTTTAAGATTTAATGTGAATGTGTTTAGGAGTCAAAAAGTAGAGTTAATGTGGTAAAAGCAGTTAGTAAGTATAGATGGGTTAGACAGCAGTGTTTTTATATGTTATGTGCACTTTCTTGTCATGTTCCCAATCATTGTGTCCCTGAAAATGTCTTGCCTACTGTGGGGATCAATGGTATGTACAGGAAGACACACATGAAGTATGTTGAGAGTGAAATTAACATATGATACAGTTTCTTTAGTAATATTCACACCTTAATGTGAATAGCACAATAAAAGTGCTTTTGTACCTACCTATCCAAAAAAAAAATTACATTTTGTAGTGAAAGCCTTTCAAGTAACTATTAAAAGACCCTCAATTGTTAGTCAGGTTTATAGCTTAATCCCATAGTTCTGTGTTTCATACATAATGCTATCAGTGCAGTTAGCTCAACATTGTGAGGTGAATATATAATTTGTAAACAGTGTAAACATATTGAACTCTTGCATCACAAGTAGTAAAGTTGTTGTCCAAAATGTAATCTCGATGCTTGATATTCTGCCAGTATTTGGACAACAATTTTCCCCAAAACCACCCTATGAACAGTGAAGGAGCTTTCCATCTAGTATGATAAGTACAAGTGTAATAATTAGTAAACTTTTGTGATTTGTGACTTTATTAATTAATGCAAGTAGCAAATATCATTGGAGGATCATTTGAATCATTTTAAATATTGATTTCAGCCCATACAATTATTTAATCTCATTCAAATCTGAGGTTACAATTAAAAGAATATAGTTACTACATCAAGAGTGACTAAGAATTGTACATGTATCTAAGCTATTATCTCAAGACTTTCTAATCTATTTTCTTTTCATTATATAAATTGATTTTTTGATACAGTTTGGTTAAACGTCATGCAAAATTATTTTAGGTAATACATCATGGTTTTGGATCTATTTTTTATTTGTTTCAGTTGTTTAAGATCTCACGTTGGCTCTTTCTTTCCTACTTGCTTTGTACTTTTAATATAAAATTTTGAAGTTCTGCTGTGACCACTGAAAAATAATTATATAACATCAAGGTCCAAGATTCACCAAAGTGGGGCCGGGGAGATGGCTCAGTGGAATAAGCGCTTCCCTGGCAAGCGCAAGGGCCTGAGTTCAATCCCTGGTTCTGCAAAAAAAAAAAAAAAAAAAAAAAAGATTCACCAAAGTAAATCATAGATATTAATAACATTTACATATTTAGATCCAGTTTATGTATTTTTTACCCCATAATATTATTTTTACCATAGATAGCTAACTTACTTCATTTTCTAGGGTGGCCTATTAAACTATTTACAAACAGTAATTCATCTTTGATAGGTGTATTTACACAGTTTTGTAATCTTTGAAAATATTTATATTCACACAAACACCAAAATCAAGATATAGCATGTTTCCATTACCCTCCGAAGTGTTTGATGCCTGTTTTTGATCTTTTCTCTTCCAGTTTTTCAAGTTCTTGTGAGTCGCCAATCTAATTTGTGTTGTGGAGGTTTGTCTTTGAACAAAACTAATATAAATAAAATAATAAATTTCATAATCTTTTCATTTTGGACATTCATTCTTATTGCTGCTCACATGCCTGAGTCATTTTTCCACTGCATTTGCTTTTCTCTTTCATTGTGTCATGCACAAGAAAGCATTTAGTCAATCACTAATTTATGTATATTTACATTTTTGCTGTTGATTCTGAGTAAATACATTAGTAGCATAGATAATGTGATTAGAACACTTTGCTCTAATGAGTTTTTTTTTTAAATTGGATTAGTGGGTTTCCCTGTGACACCTCCATCCATGTACATAGAGAGATTTGATTGTGTCCTAGCTCTCTTTTTCTCTCTCTGGCTCTGGCTTGCATCCTTATTAGTATAAATACAAAGTCCATCAGATAATAATGACTGTAATAATTTAAAAATAATTCATTTAAATTAATCAGGTATCTACCACTTTACACCATGAACCTTGGAAGCAACAAGCATAATTTTGCTTTTAATCTTCAGGGCAAATCTGTGGGTAAATTATAGTCATTTAGTTCAGTCACTGACTAATATATATAATGTATTTGGTACAGGGTCTACATGGTCTCACTACATAGCTCAGACTCGTAGTGATTCTCCTGTTTTCAGCCTCCCAAGCTCTAGGATTATAGGCATGCACCACTACACCTAGTCTCAATCTTAATTTCAGTGCACCACAGAGGTGGGGCCAGCATCAAACCTCAGCTGCTCTGCTCTGCCTAAGGAGGCACTACAATATGCTGAGCTATCTGGCAACAATATTTAAGTATATTAAAATTACTAGAGAAATATATTAAAGAATTAATTTCAGAATTAGTACTTTTATTACAGCTACCACTGTTTCATATCACATAGAGCTACTTTTCTATTTTCTTTATTGGTAACAGTCTTATATTAATCAAGAATTTTAAATTGTGTGTGTGTGTATGTGTTTGTGTGTGTGTAATTTTAAATGAGTTACTAACTGAAAATAATATTCTTTAATAGACCAATTTTTCTCAGCATATATTATGATATACCAAAACTCTCTGTCTCAGGTTTTGCACTTTATATGTAGGGAGGTTTTCATTCTTTTGTTTTTATAGTTCCAAAGGACTCTATTTATAGAATGGTGTACTGAACTTAAGGGTCATTCACTTAAGTGTCAATCAGTACTTTTGAACTTAAACGTATCTTTACTGTGCTATAATATAAATTGGGTCGGTAACTCCTCTGCCACTTTGAAGTTGATAATATGTGCTAGACAGTTTGTTTTCTGTGCAGGTTTCTTCCCACTCACATGCTGGATATTACTTACATTAAAGGAGAAACCATACATCTTTGAGGACTGAGTAAGTGAACTCTCTGAGCCTTCAGTCTAGTGGTTGAATTACTTGGCTCATCCAAGTTGGAAGAATTTTATTTTGCCTCCTTACTTTTTATAGAACCTTGTCAGTTTTGTGTACTACGTAGAATTTGGCTGGTTATTTCCTTTGGATTTATTCAGTGACCCTTCCACATCTTTGGCTTTTATCGAACAAGTCTTGGTACCTGACCTACATTTTCCTATTTTTTTTTTTTGCACTGCAAATGTGTTTTTTTATGGCCTAATCTGCATACAGCCAAGGAAACCCTATAGACAACATCATAAGTGTACCATTATTATGATTTATGAGTTCCTTACAGTGAAATAAAGACTTCTAGATCACTCTGGGCTTAGCAATAGAGAGGAGAACTATAGGAAGGCTTTCTCTCTTTCATTGGATATGCGACATATTCATTTTTACTCCAGAGATCTCACATGTTCGGAGAAGAATCTTAGAACTTAGGTGGGAAAGACGTTTAAGAGGAAATAGGGAATTATTGTCCATTTCCTTTGTTCAGCCTCTCAAAACACATTGGATATTATAGACAGATGTTTTCAGTAGAACCAAAGAATGTGTAGCTGTGACTGTTGTTTTAAGGCCTATCTTTTCCACTTTCCTTTTGCATCTATGTCCTTCCAGCAGCTCATGTGGGAAGTAATTCAGCTACTTTTTGTTTTGTTTTGTTCTGTAAAAGTAATTTTCTCTGTATCCAAGCTTCCTTCTCCCTACCCACTTTGAGTTGATGTTCTATGACAGATATATTTGATAGAAGAATGGCACTAGTGAAAAATAAATATAATCAAGAATACTCAAATATCAAAATGTATTTGCATTTCACAAACATACATGTTTATATATTCTTTTTATACGTGCTATATATTTGTAAATGGCTTCAAGCACTATTTTCAATTAGGTCGTTTCTTATGTAGTAAATCCTACGTTTTGCATTATCCACTTATAAAATAATGCCAATTTATTTTAAGCATAATTTGTTTTCTATTGTACTACACTTAAAGCATGTGCCGATGTCATGTAAACCTACAAATATGAAAAAATGACATTATGGTATTTATAAATTATTATTCCCATTTGGTAACATTTATTATGTTGCAGATAGAACTGAAAGAGCATTAAATATACTTTCCTTTTTCTTTTTTAGTTTTTTAGGGCAGTGTCCATAGGGTGGACAGAGTCTCACTGCATAGATCAGACTCATAGTGATTTTCCTACTTTCAGTTTTCCAAGTGTTGGGATTATAAGCAAGTGCCACCATGCCTAGTCTCAATCATGATCTCAGCACTCCCCAGGGGTGGGATCAACACAGTGTGCCAAGGATAGAACCTAGGCTACTGTGCTCTGCCTAAGCAGGCACTTTAGTCTGCTGAGCTATCTGGCCAGCCCTTACATACATTTTCTCAATTGAAAAATTTAGCTCATAGAAAGATGTTTTTCTAAACTAGCATATTTTTAATAGCTGAATAGAGATTTTTATTAGTGATGGTCTGTCTTTGGAGATTATCTTCTTTGTCATAAATCTACATGTTGTCCCCATGAAAAAACTCTGGCTGGTGACTCATCCACATGGCTGACACTGACAAAGGATCTATAAACTGCGGTACAGGGCTTCAGGATAAATCCTGAGGGGATTTGACTGACCTTGTTAGATACAAAAGTTACATTTCTTGTTATATAGGTCTTACTTTATCTTGGTCTTAACCATCCAGCAGAAAAGTATAAAAATGAGTTATAAAATGTAAAGCCATATTAATATGCTGAGCTGTGAAAGGCTCAAGCCAAAACAACTTCTGACATTGCCAGTCCTACAGATAACACACTACGATTACGGACTACTGGACTATATTGGATTATTTTGCTGAATTCACACACCTACAATATTTAAATGGCAATGGAATACCTATCTCTGACAAAACTAAATGAAAAAGGGGGATATAAATGAAGGATCACTTTGTATCTGTATATACAATATAGTTAGGATAGATATACAGCTACTTTCTCTTAATTCAATGAGAAGTAAGATTTGTACTAATAGTGTTTGGACAAGATATCGTGTCTGCATCGTGCACTATGAATAACTACTATGAAGACAACAATATGCAATGTATTAATTATTATAACTGTCCTACTAACCTCTTTGGAAAGTGTCTCATTGCTATTTTTTCTCAATAAAATTAAAAAAAAAAACCACAGACTCTCCTGATAATTATCTGAAAATCATTGCACTGAATGATAATACTGAGCATTGTAGGAGTCTCCTTCAGGAAGTTCTGCTTTGATCCTGCACTATTTTATTTTGCACTCTCCAGTGTCCTCTGCTCTTCAGAGCCTTCTAAGAACACTTTATTTTCTATATTTTTCCTATCTTTTTTTTCTACCAGACTGATGTAGAACGTAAACTTCATTTTAAATGACAGAATATTAGTTTATCTAGAAAGTATTATTATAATATTAAATAGAGACTACTAAGTAAGGAAAGGAGTTTTTTGTTGTTGTTGTCAAGGTCTTAAAGCAACCCTTATACAATTCTGGGATGCATTAACTTGGTCTTGTTCCTGTGAGTAACTCTATTTGTAGTCATCTTTGTTGATTAAATATGAATACCTCCATTCATTTTGATTAATGCCTTACCAAAAACTAATAAATTTGTTTAAGAAGACAAAGGCTTATATAAGATCTGACAAAATTTAATCAAGGGATGTAAAATAAATTCATGTAGGTCAATAATTAGGAAACATATTATAGCAGTAGTAAAAGTTCTCACAACAAAAAACATCTTAGGACTATATGGATTTACCTCTGAATATTAACAGATTTTTTTTTTTTTCAGAACCGGGGATTGAACTCAGACCCTTGTGCTTGCCAGGGAAGCGCTTATTCCACTGATCCATCTCCCCGGCCCCAAACAGACTTTTGAAGAAATAATTTCTTTAATTTTTATTTTAATGAGAAAAAAGTTAAAAAAAAAGAGTTTTAAAAAAGGCTAAGTCACAATATTTAATA
>NW_004524722.1:5239929-5249110 GCF_000260255.1 Octodon degus | reverse complement strand
GAGAGAGAGAGAGAGAGAGAGAGAGAGAGTGTGGTGTGTGTGTGGCCAGCCCAGCCCACCAGGGGGCGGGGCTGGCTGGCATGTGGTGCTGGGGGATTGAACCACGGTCCCTGATGCTTTGCTAAGCTTGTTCTAAGTAGGTGCTTTAGACCACTGAGCCATCTCTCCAGCCCCTCATTTTCACTTTTATTTATTAATTTCTTCCAGGACTTCTATTCAAGTATTTAGTTGTATTCTAATTATAATTCCTAAGTGTCCTTATTATCTAAATATTTTCTTTACATCTGTAACAATTACATTTTCTAAAATTTCCCTGTAATTAAGAATTTTGAGTGATTCAGCCATACAAACCATTGATTCTGCTTCAGAAACACTTGTATTCTGAGATTTTAGACTTATTCTCTCAAACTGTAGTAACTTATAGCCTCTTTCAGCTAAAGAAATTCATAGCATGGTACCTGATGTACTTACTATGGGAGAACTTCTGGAATTATTCTTTACTAGCTATAGATCCGCAATGGACAAGGGCCTGACAGGTATCTATAGTGTAGGACTATTGGCTTATCGTAAGTCTGTGTTATGTTTGAATAATCAACATTACTCCATCTGGAAATATTTATTGCAGACATTAGTAACAGACATTACAAAAGATATTTATTTAATTGCTCCTGGTCCAAAATTAATCTCATTATGTTATGTTAGATATGAAAGATAGGAAATAACAATACTGTGAAATTTAGAAAAGGTATAAATCTCATGTACAGTAAGGAGGCACCTGAAAAACAGTGAAGAAAAGTGAAGTACAAATTAAAATGGTAAATGGTTTATAAAGCAACTAGCTAATGTAGAATGCAGTAAATGTCCACATTCCATTGTGTTTGTTCAGCTTCTTATGGTAAATTTTTATTTTCTAAAAATGTGAGTAAGATAGGCCATCCATTTCTTTGGGATGTTATACACTTTGGGAAGACGGGAAAAATTGCAGCTCTAGTACTAATGGTACTAACCAAAAAATGGCCAGTGTACTTCACAGTTCCTTGAAAGCAAAATAGAATATTTCAGAATGGTATAAATGTGCTCACGCATTGTGTTCCTTAAGGAATTGGCAAGAGCTCCCATAAGTCCAGCCTGCAGTGTAAATCCCACCAGCACCAGAGTTTCTGCTTAAAAAAAACCCAAGTTACTAGCAACCCTCATCATTAGCACTGCAAATTCCATGTCTTGAAAATAAATATTTGCCTTAAAGCATAAGAACTGGGACTTTTTTGGCTGCTGGTGGAAATTGTGTTTAATTGCATTTTCTCCTCCAAAGTAGAATAACTTAATTAGAAATTCAGTAATCCCAAGCCTTTTGAAATTTGCTGTAACTTTGTAGAAAATTTCCAGTTTTTTATTCGTATCTATGATGTTCAGCACAAACTTCAATAGTTCCAGGTTTGTTCTCACTGGTTTTCCTGGTCTAGAAGGTTACTATCTCTGGGTATCTATGCCTTTCTCCTTGACTTATGCCATGGTGTTCCTGGGAAACTGCATGGTCCTCCATGTGATTCGAACTGAGCCGAGCCTTCATGAGCCCATGTTCTACTTCCTGGCTATGCTGGCAGTCACTGATCTGTCCATGGGGCTGTCTACTGCTCACACAGTGCTTGGGGTCCTCTTGGGCTTTATTCAAGAGATCAGCCTGGATTCCTGCATTGCTCAGTCCTACTTCATCCATGGTCTGTCCTTCATGGAGTCTTCTGTTCTCCTTGCTATGTCCCTTGATCGCTACATTGCCATTTGCAACCCTCTACGCTATTCTGCCATCCTAACAAATGATAAAATCATGAAAATTGGGGTAGCAATCGTATGTAGAAGTTTCTTACTCTGTCCTCCCGTCATCATCAGCCTAAAGTTCTTAAATTATTGTCGGCCTCATATCCTCTCTCACTCTTTCTGTTTGCACCAAGATTTAATCCGAAGAGCCTGTTCAGACATCCGCTTCAATTATGTTTATGGACTGGCTCTGGTGATCAGCACTCTGCTGTTGGATGCGCTGCTCATCCTGATCTCCTACGTCATGATCTTGCACACGGTCTTAGCTATTGCATCCCGGGAGGAGAGACTCAAATCCCTGCAAACATGTATGTCTCATATCTGTGCTGTTTTGATTTTCTACATACCTATCATTGGCCTGACCATGGTGCACCGCTTTGGAAAGCACCTCTCCCCACTGGTTCAAGTCCTCATGGGCAACATCTACATCCTTTTCCCACCCTTGATGAACCCCATCATTTATAGCATTAAGACCAAGCAGATACGCAGGAGAATCCAGAGACTTTTCTACCTGAAAAGAGCCTAAGTGTTGAGGTGAAATTGTAAGTACTTTAATGTAGTTATAGAGTATTTTATTGATGTTTACACATACTTTTCCTTTTTGATGGTCAAATAAGTCTGTGTGATTGGCATGTATAATGAATTTTGTAAATCAGAATAATCATGTACAATAGGTGGAAAGTCACACAATGTGTGAAGTATGTACATGTTTAATAGCTTCCACATTTTACCTATGATGAATAGAGTGAGTGTAATTTTTTTTCATACCCAGGTTTTAACTCTGGACCTTGTGCTTGCCAGGCAGGCACTTAAACCACTGAGCTATCTCCCTGGCCCATCGGTGTGTTTTTGTATCTGTCCATTATTTTATGTAAATTTCCTTCACACAATTAATGAAAGATTAGTCTTTTAATTCATTTTTGAAATCTAAGCAATATATTTATAGATATCTTTCAACCTTGTTACTCTCTTCAGCAATAAAAGGATAAAATGAATTAACATAAAGTCATAGACAGGGGACTACTTAGATCAGTTAAAAATAGTTAAATTACAAAAATTATAATCTTGATGCCAGTTTGTTTACCAACCCAAAAAATCTCCAAGCCTCCTGCTGGGAAGTAATATATAAATGACCAGTTAACTTCAGGATACAAAGAAAGAGTTTGATAATGGATTATTTACTCAAATAATAAGAGTAACAGAAACTACCATTAGAAAGCCACTGGAAAATATCTGAGTCAATCCTTTTCTGTGATCTGTAGCTTAAATCTCTGGCTCCAGTGTTTCCATTGCAAAATGCCTAGATTACTCATATGACTAAGTACTATAAAGTATTTCCAATTTAATCTTCCCATCAGGACTGTCATGTAGACATGACTTTCAATTATGAGTGGTTTGTTTCAATACACTGGGCTAGACAGTATACCAAATCACCAAAGGTAACATCTGATAGGCTTTAGGTACGTTGTTTGTGTTTGTGTCTCAAATTTCATGATGCTTCTTTACTACTCCTCTTCTCAAATTCTCTTAATTCAATTTTTAAATTTTAAGTAACCATGATAAAATATTTTATGGGAAATAGAAAAAATACTACAGTGAATCGATACTACATTATGTTTATATACATATATTTCTTCAACATATTTCTGCAATGCTTTGTACAAATTTTACCTAATATTGCAAAGGCAGATATATTGATGTGTAATTCCAAATAGTCATTTTCGCCTTGTTAGAGACAGACGCACCATTTAGAGTGCTTTGAGAAGCATTTATAGTCATGCATCCACTACCCTCACAGTTAATTTTATAACTTTTTCATTCATTCTCTCCCACATCAAATTGCCAGATGTCACTTCTACAGTTACTGTCATAAGTTTGTCATTAAAAGCAGGTCATGTAAACAAAATTATATAAACCTTAATCTTTTTGTCTAGAATATTATATTTTCAGATTGTTTTCAGATTCATTCTTACTACTGCTTTTATCCATAATTGGATCTTACATCCATTTGTATTACATTGTACCATGTACAAAAAGTTTAAGTATGAACTGCTGCTCTAAATTTTACTGTTTTGTTTAAATTTTGAATAATGCAGCTTTCAACATATGTATCATATAATTAAGAAAAATTTCCTCAAAGAATTTCTTCTTTTTGATATCTAAAACTTTGCTATTAAAGATGGAACAATTAGTACTCTAATAACTATTAAAATCTTTTAAAAAGCAATAGTAAGTAGTTTGTATTTGTTGGATGTCTGTCATTTACCATGTATCTTATATGGGCAGAGACGTGATTCCTGCCATTAATCCTGGGACCTATCTGTGGTGCAAATCATAAGCATTCAGTTTTTAAAATTTTTTATTCATTTTAATGAGAAAAAAGATAAAATAGCAATGAAACAGTTTCATAACAGTTTAGCATGACAGTTACAATAATTAATACATTTCTTTCTTTTATTTTTTATTTTTTTCGTGGAACTGGGGATTGAACTCAGGCCCTTGCGCTTGCCAGAGAAACACTTATTCCACTGAACCAACTCCTTGGCCCCCAATAATTAATATATTGCATATTGTTGTCTTCGTGGTAGTTACTCAGAGGACAAGATGTAGGCATGATATCTTGTCTAAACAATATTAATACAAAGTTTTCTTCTCCCTACTCAGCAATGCCTGTCCTCACAGATTTTGACTGATACTTTCTTCTAGATCCACCTGGTGACCCATGCATAATGTTTGCTCTCACAGCACAAGCACTAACCTGGATACCTATTCCCTCACTTCTCTAACCTAACATTTTTTAATATTCCTGCCTTCAAAATTATTTCCCTAAGGTTATCCAAACAACATAGCTACTTTGTTAATGTTATGGGGATATTTGCCTTGATGCCTGCAGTCACTGTACTGGTATAAAGAACACTTTTCTCTGATCCAGCCCAGTGGAAGTGAAGAAAGCAGAAGCCTCCCTCCTCCTTCTCTGAACAAGTTCAAGGGTCATTTTTTTCCTGTGCAGCTCTCCCACAATCTGATGTATTGTACAGTTACTCTCTTTCAAATAATCAATCAGGAAATAGGACATTAGTTTATGTTTTTCTTGATGCATTCTTTTCAAAGAACTTTGAATTTCTTTGCATTTATACCATGTATATGAGTAGGGGTAGAATATGTGCTGAAAAGCAGGCACATTCTGGAAGATATCCTACCTGCTATCCTTTCCAATTTCTCTCTCTCTCTCTCTCTCTCTCTCACTGTAATTCATGCTGAAAGGGTTTCTGCCACAGCTTCATCTGTTTGAAAGGATTTTTCCCCTGAATCTAAAATGCCTTCCTCTCAGAACTAATTCTGATTATTGCTATCTGGCTGAAGCATCTGACAGTAGAACTCTTGAGAAATAAAACAAAATTAAAATATTCAAGTGGACAAGTACTTCTGTATTTCAAAAACATTCTCTGAATTAATATATACATATGTACATATATATCTAAATAACTTTTGTGTGTCTATACTATTTCCAGTCATTTATGAGCTATTCATAACACATTCTAATTTGGGGACCATTTATGTATAAAATACTATCAATTCATTGCCAGCGTCAGTTACTTTGCTCCCTGGGTTATGTTGAAGCTAAGTGTCAACCCAATATGTCTCCGCAAAGAAAATTTTCTATTATATAAAAGTAAACTGTGGGTCTGGGGAGATGCCTTAGAATAAGCGCTTCTCTGGGAAGTGAAAGAGCCTGAGTTCAATTTCCTGTTCCACCAAAAATAAATAAGAAATAAATAAAAGTAAACTGTAACATTTATATAATACTTGTGTTTCAAACACTAATATCAATATGATGCACATACTTCCTCAGATTAACAAACTGATACACAGATAAGATAATTTCCATAATGTTTTATGGTAGAAGCAATGGAACATGGATTTGAGATATTGCACTGTGACTCTGAGTCATCTATCCTAAGGCTATATTGTACCCCAATGGATGAACCATGTTTCCTATTACATGTATCTTACTGACTAAAATCATTTAAAGTACTGTGACTATTTTTCATAAACTTTAAGTTTGTCCCCTGCACTATTTGCCTTTTAACCTTCACTAACAATTTCATCCTTCTGTCTATCCTAACAACAATTTATATTCAAGACCACATTTCTCAGTTCACTCCTGCCATGTCTGATGTACATTATAAACTTCATTTTAGGTGAAAAGACATTCAGATGGCTAGGACAAGTAAATATGATGTAAAATACAAGCCCTAAGAAGCAAGCAGACAGCACTGAATAATGAAATCCTACAGCAGCCCTTACACATGCTGAGATCCATTAACTGGTCTTATTTCCATGGAGAACTCCACCTTTTTTGAATCCCTGGTAACATTAAGCATTGCTTTGCTACATTCTTTGATTGGAATCTAGATTCTTCTCTTATTCTGCACTAGCTCTTGTAGACCTTCCTGTGTCTCTGGTGCAGAGACATTTTGCCTGTTATCTTGCCAAGTCCATTGTTTTTTATGCTATGCAGTAGGATTTTATGACAGAGTGATTAAAATTTATTTATCCTTTAAGCAGTGGTCTTTTTATTCAAATAAAGTCACCCATTTTAACTAAATTATCCTACTTCTCTTTTCATATTAAGGCAGATTATCTAATTTTCAGGTGTTAGCAGCCCCACTACAATTCTAGACAATAATTAAATATATATATATATATATATATATATATATATCCATTGTTAATATATATTTTTAGAGGTAACATCCAGAGGATTCACACTGTGCCTAAGAATTGAGTTTTTATAAGGCTGTGTGCCTAATCCTTTTAAGTCACTCCTCAAGAGTAGCAATATTGATTAGATTGTGGGTCTATGCTTGAAGACTCAAATCAACTAGAGATCATGATCTTCTTAAACAAGGTCCTGCCAACAAGTGCAGGTCCTTTAGTCTGTCTTTTGCAGTGTTAGGGCACAAATCCAGAATTGTGCCATTAGCTGATACATGAGCTCATGAGATCTGTCATGAGGAAATAGTATTTTCTTTCATTAAGTGTTGTTGACCATCTGGCTAGATCTTTAGTTGCCGAGCTAAAATACAAAAGATTGATCAATGTTTGTAGAGGAAAGAATCTATCCTCATAGGAAGGGATCCCCAAGAGCTTCCCAGGAGGGAAACTTTACAAGATGGTGATGTGTGTAATGAAAGAATTTGGTACTATTTGCACCTCAACTGTAAACACTGAGAGTTAGACCTGCTGAATGAGAGGAAGCAAAGTTCATCCTTCAACTGGTAATGTCGTCAGCATAAAATCTGAGTTCTATGGGTCAGTCAGCATAGGAACCAGATCAAAGGTAAAGTTAAAATTTGAATAGAGCGTTTTATTTACTGAGCTCTGGTCTGTCAGCCATTTCTCATGCAGGAGAAGACTGATCAGCAATCGATCATAGGTAGCAGGGGGGTATTTATGACAGAAATCACATCCAGGTTGGTAAGCGACTTTGTTATCTAGCACAAAACAACAGAAACTACATTCATTTGACAGAGCTATAAACTTGGTAATTAAGGGATCTTTTACAGTTTAGTGTTAAACACATATTTTTACAAGATACGTCTTAAGCTGACTATGTTTACAGGAGATGGTTGGGGAGGGAGTTTGCTTCAGCTTGCTGCCTTGACAAGAAACAGTTATTCACTGTTAAACAGCCTTCAGCAGGGAGAGAGAACTCATTTTTTATAGTAGATAACAGGAAGCACAAAGTTTTTTTCTAATAATTTCCCACAATCTAAGCACAAAATTCAATTAACTCATTATACTGAGTGCTTAAAGAGATTTGCAAAGGATTTTCTACTTTAATATTTTTGAGAAAAGCTTACAAAACCGTCATATCTTTTTTTTCTCCTGCATATTTGATTGTTTAAACCTGGCAAATCCAACTGATCCTGGCAAATATACTACTTAAGTTCTTCAAACACAGTCTTTCAAATAGGTGCAGAACTCATTCATCATACTGTTTCTTTTGGAAAGTGCTTTTGTAGATTCTATATTCCAAATTATTCTCATATTTTATTCATACTGTTTAATGTATCCATGTAAATTTGATTATAATATACCAGTTTTCATATTTTAAATTCTCTTTTCTGTCTGAAGTTAGAATAATATATATATCTTACAAAATTTCTAAAATATTATATAAACATAACATATATAAGCTAAATATTTCATATTAGTATATGTATATAGACATATGAATGAATTTATTAGAATTTTTCTTTCTATAAATTAGGAGTACAATGCAGAAAATAGGTCTTGATGTCATGGGCAATATAAGCAAAAAATAAAAAGATTTGTAAATGATTTTCTTCTTTAATATTTTTGAGAAAAGATTATAAAACTTTCTTATACCTCTCCCACCCCCTTGGGCCACCCCCCACCACTCCGCAGTACCTCCCCCAACCCTCCCTCGAGTAGGAATTTCTGCCGCTTTCCAGGAACCCCCAGAACCAGTCCTAGCCCAGGTCCGGTGAGTGTGTGGAGAGCTTCCTGCTACCCTGAACATGCGGGACCAGTCCCAGCCTAGGCGCAGCATGGGCCGGACCCTCTCCACCCCTTGGGCCATGCCCACCACTCCGCAGTACCTCCCCCACCCCACCCACCGAGTAGGAATTTCTGCCACGTTTTGGGGAGCCCCCAGACTCAGTCCTAGCCCAAGTCCAGTGAGTGTGTGGAGAGATTCCTGCTGCCCTGTGTCGGCAGGACCAGTCCCAGCCCAGGTGCAGCATGGGCTGGAACCTCTCCCACCCCCTTAGGCTGCCCCCCACTACTCCGCAGCACCTCCCCCCCCACTGGCCGAGTAGGAAATTCTGCCGCGTTCTGGAACCCCCACACCCAGTCCTAGCCCAGGTCTGGTGAGTGTGAGGGAGAGCTTCCTCTTCCTGCTACTTCACTTTGCCCCCTCTAGGCATAGCTCAGGCCTGACATACATGCCTGGGATATAACCCTGCAGGTGCAATCCCTGTAAAGAGTGTAGAGGATAGATCCACGCAGCTAGTCCAGGAGCAGAACATCTTGCCACAGGGGCACAACAGGTTCACTCACAAGGGCAGCAGCGGGAAGGAGCTGAGCACAGCAGCCAGACCCAAGCCAGACGCAGCTGGATAAGTCCAAACATTGTAGAGCTGCACCTGAACTTCAATACATGCAAAGGTTATAACTACAGCAAAGATCTACAACAAAGGGCAAAAGACAGTGCAACAAAAAATGACAAGAAGGAACAAAATGCAACTTCAGAACCCAAGCACACCCGTAACAAGTGCAGAGGACACTAATACAGAACAAATTGGAAATCACACAGCTGAAAGCAATGAATCAATGG
>NW_004524722.1:5223702-5233484 GCF_000260255.1 Octodon degus | reverse complement strand
CTGTACTTCCGATTTGATTTGAAACTGTCTCATTGCTACCTGTTTATCAATAAAATTTTGAAAAAAAATAAGCCTGAAGAACACATGTTTAGAACATAATTGAAATAGAAAAGAATTTAATTTCAAAGTCATCCAAAACATAAGTCATACAGTTATGTTATCGGTATATATGAGAGACTAAAGAGGTGATGGTTTTGTAAGAGGAAGAAATTTTTATTTCTCAGGATAAAAGTTGTATGAAATAAATGAAGAAAATGTAAATTACAATGTACATGTAAATAAAATAGCTTCTAAGCAAAATGCAAACAAGATAAAATTTATATTATTTCTGTATGTTCCTAAATTACATTGGTTTACAAAAGATTATAACTTTGCAATGTTATGGCAGCAGTTGAAAGACATATCTCTGGGATCAACGATAAAAATGACGTAGGCATTTCATATTCTCCCAAGGGTTACAGCAGATTGGCCGCATTATTCACACTTGTCATCACTCATAAGTACCATTATTATTGAACAGATGCTCCCTGAAGTGCAGCCTGCACTCTGAGTCCCATGTGTCCAGGACAACTTCTGCATAAAGCTCCCTAACACTTAGCATCCCTCGTGACTACACTGCAAGTTTCTATGGCTAGACAGTGGATTTTTCCCTTCAAAAGAATCAAGTCACAATCGTGCTACATTTATGAAGCTTATAGAAACTATGCCACATTTTGTTGTCTTCCCTAAGTGTAAAAACACTGATAGAAATTAAGACACCAAAAATTTATGGACGTGAAACTAGCTCTCAAAGTATTTTTCCATTTCCTATTAATGCCTACTCTCTCAGCCTCAAATTTTAGTAGTTCCAAATTTGTTCTCACTGGTTTTCCTGGCCTAGAAGGATACTATTTATGGTTTTCCATCCCTTTTTCACTCATCTACGCCATGGTGTTCCTGGGAAATTGCATGATACTGCACGTCATCCGAACTGAACCGAGCCTCCACGTGCCCATGTTCTACTTCCTGGCTATGCTGGCGGTCACTGATCTGTCAATGGGGCTGTCCACCGTGCACACAGTGCTGGGAGTGCTCTGGGAGTTCATTCAAGAGATCAGCCTGGATTCCTGCATTGCTCAGTCCTATTTCATTCATGGTCTGTCTTTCATGGAGTCTTCTGTTCTCCTAGCTATGTCCTTTGATCGCTATGTTGCCATTTGCAACCCTCTACGCTATTCTTCCATCCTAACAAATGAAAAAATCATGAAAATTGGTGTAATGATCTTATGTAGGAGCTCTCTACTCATTCCACCCGTCATTATCCGCCTGAAGTTTTTAACCTACTGCCGTCCTCATATCCTCTCTCATGCCTTCTGCCTGCACCAAGACTTAATCCGAACATCCTGCTCAGACATCCGCTTCAACAGCATCTATGCTTTGTTTTTGGTGATCTGCACTCTGCTATTGGATGCAGTGCTCATCCTGATTTCCTACATAATGATCTTGCACACAGTCTTAGCCATTGCATCCCGGGAGGAGAGACTCAAATCCCTGCAAACCTGTGTGTCTCACCTCTGTGCGGTGCTAGTTTTCTACATCCCCATCATTGGCCTGACCATGGTGCACCGCTTTGGAAAGCACCTCTCCCCTCTGGTGCAAGTCCTCATGGGCAACATCTACATCCTTTTCCCACCCTTGATGAACCCCATCATTTATAGCATCAAGACCCAGCAGATACGGAGTAGAATCCAGAGGTTGGTCTTCTGGAAGGGAGCCTAAGTTAGAAATTAAATGTGAATGTATTTCTAAGTCAAAATGGATTTGGAAAGGTGAGAGTAACTAATGCAAATGTAGTTATAAACTTCTATTTTGATAATGTTTATACATGATAAATACTTTTCCTTTTTCAATAGCTTTAATAAGTGTATGTACTTTTGACATATAATGTATATTTTATGAATCAGAGTACTCACATACAGTAGGTAGATAAATAGGTAAATACATTTGTTGCTACAATCTACATTTTTTTTGTGTGTCCAATAGAATGAGGGTGCTTTTGTATCTTTCTGTTGTCTTATGCAATCTTTGGTGATTAAATTCCTTGTATATTGCCTATAAGACTAGTCTCTGAATCCATTTTATAATTCTAAGCAATGTATTTATAGGATATCATTTGTTCTTGCTATTCAGTTCAGCCATAGTATGATAAGATGACTTGGCATAATGTCATAGAGAGTGGACTAAGAAAAGAACTTAAAGTAGTTACAGAAATGACAAAAGTTCCAATCTTGATTCCAGTTTGTCCACCAACCCTAAGTCTCCAAGGCTTCTGCAAGGATCACAAGAAATAAATAATCAATCAATTTATGAGTACAAAAATACAGTCTTGTAGGTCAGGGAGATAGCTCAGTAGGCAAGTGCATGGACTTGCGTTCAATCCCTGATTCTGAAAGCAAAAGAAAACACAACAAAACATAAAAACACTCTTGTTCTTGGATTATTTATTCCAATAATAAGAGTAATAGAAGTTCCCATTTCAAAATCTTTGGAGAATATTTCCACTGGTATTTTTTTGTCATTTGTAACTTAAGTCTCTGGTCCCAAGGTTTCCATTTTTAAATGTCTGAATTGTTCATATGAATAAGTAATATAAAACATTTCCAATTTAATCTCCACATCAGGGCTATCATTAAGATGTAACTTTGAATTATGTGATTGGTTTTTTTTTGAATACTAATGGACTGGACAATATACTAAGTTACCAAAGGTAATAACTGATGGGCTTTAGATGTTGTTTGTGTGAGGTTATCTCAAATCTAATGATGTCTGTCTTGCATTTCTCTTCTGAAGTTTCCTTAACTTAATTTTTAAATATTTAGGTAATCATTATAAAGCATTTATATGGGAAATAAATGAACAAAAATTTATGCTTCTATATGTAACTTTCCTGAACATATTTCTACAATGTTTTGCATAATTTGGAACTAATATTTCAGGGAAAGATATAGCATGTATAATTCCAAATGGTCATTGTGCCTTTTTATATACAGATGCACCACTTAGTGAACTTTGTGAAATATTAATACTGTTTGTTTTATCCCAGTGGAAGTGAAGAAATATCCTACCAGGAAATAGAATGTTAGTTTACTTTTTTCTTTGTACATTCTTTTCAAAGAATTTTGAATCTCTGTAGTTTCCAGCCACGTATATTAATGTGGATGAATATGTGCTGAAAAGCAGGCACATTCTGGGCAATATCTTCCCTGTCACCCTTTTACATTACTGCCTCTCTTACTGTTTTTCATGCTGAAAGGATCTCTACCACAGCTTCACCGGTTTATAAGGAATTTTCCCTCAAACCAAAAAGTCTTCTTCTCAGAACTAGTTCTGATTATTGCTGTCTGGCAGAAGCATCGGACAGCAGAACTGAAGAGTAAGATTAGGAAAAAATATTCAAATAGAAATGTACCTTTGCATTGCAAATACACATTGTGAATTAATATACATGAACATTGATATCCTATATCTATGTGTCTATACAGTTTTCTCAGGGATTTCTGTGTTTTTGAGCACATGTTTCAATGTGAGCAACGTTTAGTAATAAAATACTATTAATACATTTCTAGTATTCATTACTTTTCTTCCAGGGCTATGTCAAAGCTAATTGTCAACCCAATATGTCTCTGCAAAGGAATTTCTCTATTATATATAAATAGACACCAACACTTATTTAATATTTATTTTACTATGTGCACTAATATAAATATGCTGCATGTATTTCCTCAAATTTTAGAAAATTGATACATAGATAACTTTCTTAAGATTTTATGATAGAATCAGTGGAGCATAGATGTCAGCTTTTGCACTGTTACTCTAAGGTACCCTCTTAGTTACAAGGCTACATTGCATCCCAATGGATAAGCTATGTTTCCTGACACATGTATTTTGCTAAGTAAAATCATTTAAAGTCCTGTGACTATCCCTTCTTTCATAAGTTTTATTTTGATTAAGTTTGTTTCTTGATCTATTTTTCTTAAATCTTCAATAACAATTTCACCTTCCTGTCTGCTCTAATATAATTTCTTTCCAGGAATGTATTTTCCCAATTTTCTCCTGACATGTATAATGTACATTATAAACTTCATTTTAGGTGTCAGGCCACTAGCATGACTAGGAAAAGTTAATATAATGTAAAATATAAGACTGAAAAAGCAGGGTGCTCGCACTGAACGATGAAAGTGCTCAAGCAAGAGTTTCATGTTCTGGGATCTGTTTCCTGGCCTTTTCCCTCGGGGAGCTTCACCTTTCTGAATCCCTGGTACCACCCTGGGATGCTCTGCTATGTTCTTTGACTGGAATCTGGGTCTTCTCTCATTTTGTTACTGAATTTCATAACCTTCCATTTGTTTCCAATTGCAAAGCCATTTTGTCCCTTTCCATGCCAATTTCAGTGCTTTGGGTGTGCTGCAGTATGATCTTGCAATAGACAGTTTAAAACTTATTTCTTCTTCAGGCAGGGGCCTTTTTAAAAAAAAACTAGGTTGCCCATTTTAACTAAATTATCCTACTTCCCTCTTTCTAGTAATGTGCATTAGCTTATTTGCAGGTGTCTTCAGCACCACTGCAATCCAGGAAAATCCCTAACAAGCGATACTTGTTATTTATATTGAGGGACAACACCCAGGGAATTCACACTATGCAGGAGAATTGAGCTTTGACAAGGCTGCAATGCTCCATCCACTTAATTCACTCTCCAGGAGTAGCAATATTTTTTTAGATTGAGTGTCTATGTATGAATATTCAAATCAACTAGAGATTATGACATTGTTAAACAGGGTCCTGTTGAAAAGGAGAGGTCCCACAGTGCTTCTTCTGCACGCAGGACCCTGTCAGGGCTCACATCATGAAATGTCCCATCAGCTGACACAAGACCTCTTGAGGTCTGTCTTCAGGAAAGAATATTTGCTTGCATTAAGTGTTGTTGACATTCTTACTAGAATTTCAGTTCCTGAGCTGAAACATGATAGGGTGATTATCTTTCAGTGTGTAGAGGAAGTGACCTATACCCATAGGAAGGCGCCTCCAAGAGTTTCCCACGTGGGAATCTTTCAGGACACGAACCGCTGCAAGTGAGGAGGCAAAATTCATCCTTCAAGTAGTAATCACATAGACGTAATTTTGTATCAGCCCAAAATCTATCCACTTAAAAATATTTGGAAGTGATTTCTTCCTTATAATTTTATAAAAAGTTTACAAAACTTTCATATCGTTTTCTTCTGCATAATTGGATGTATTTCCCTAGTGAATCCAAGTGGGCCTGACAAATATCTTAATGAATATCTTCAAATACAATTTTCAAATAGGTGCAAAATTTGTTACTTGGCTTCTCTAGGAGTGAGCTCTGGTAGTTTCTATATCCCACACTGTTCTCTTATTTTTTCCAGGCTGTTATATTTATCCATATAAATTTGATTTAAATATACATGTTTATGTATCTTATAACATTCATTTTTATATTTAAAAATTTCCTTTGTTGCTCAACTTTAGAATAAAATATAAATAATTACTCTCAAATCTGTTAAAGATTACATATATACAGATTAAATATTATACATAAGTATATTTACATATGAATATATTTCTTTCAAAAAGTTTTTTACTACAAAATAGGATTATAATGGCAAACATTGTTCTAGATACCATTTAAAATATTGTAAAACTCTCCTTTCACAAGAGCAAATGGGTCTAGCAATGGTCGTGACTCATCCACAGGTCTGATACTGACAAAGGATCTGCAAACTGCCTTACAGGGTTACAGGGTAAATCCTGAGGGTACTTGACTGACCTTATCAGATACAAAAGTTACATTTCTTGTTATACAGGTCTTGTTTTATTTTGGTCTTAACCATCCAGCAGAAAAGTTTAAAAATGAGGTATATAAAGTAAAGCCATATTAATATGCTGAGCTGTGAAAGGCTCAAGTGAATAACTTCTGCAGATAACCTACTACTATTTTGGTCTGCTGGACTGTGTTGGACTGTTTTTCTGAATTCACGTACCTATAGTATTTAGATGCCAGTGGAATACCTATCTCTGACAGGACTAAACAAAAAAAGGGATACAAAGGTAGAACTATTCTGTATCCGTATACACAAAATAGGATAGATATATACCTACTTTCTCTTAAATAATTGAGAAGAAAGATTTGTACAAATAGTGCTTGGACAGGATATCCTGTCTGTATCCTGTACTGTGGATAACCACTAAGAGATAACAATGTACAATGTATTAATTATTGAAAATGTGCTATCAATCAATTTTGAGAAAAAAGAAATTAATTTAAAAAATAAATAAAACATTATAAAACTCTCAAACAATACACTTCAGAATCAAAGGCATCATTTATAAATATGTCATCCTGTCTAATTTTTCAATGTCATTTCATACATTTGGGTAAAATTATAAAATGATATTTATTGATTGCATAAAATTTATATTACTGTTTAAATAATTGCTTCATAATTTTTGTTTACTGAAGATAAATCCATTCACTCTACATTTAACTGATTCTGTAAAGAAAGTCTTGTCTTAGTCCGATGTGGTATGAAAAAATTTAAACAGTATATGTGTAGAGTTTGCATTTTAAAAGTAATGGAATACTTAAACATCACATTTAAAAGCAATATGCTTTTTATGCTCCATGGTTAAGCTTTTCTGCTTGATAGTTAAGACCAAGTTAAAGCAAGACTAAAAATGTAACTTTTGCTATCTGACAAGATCAGTCAAATCCCCTCAGGATTTACCCTGGAACCATGTACAGCACCTTGTGGATCTTTTTTTTTTTTTTTAAATGGAACCGGGGACTGAACTCAGGCCCTTGTGCTTGCCAGGCAAGCATATATTCTACTAAGCTATCTCCCCGGCCCCACCTTGTGGATCTTTTCTCAGTGTCAACCATCTGGATGAGTCTTGGCCATTGCTTGACCAATTTGCTTTTTGTGAAAGCTTGAAAGTATTTTTCTCTCTAAGTTATTCTCCTTAGGCACACTACACATCATCAGTCACTTTTCCTCTGTGGCCTTATAGCCTCCTTGATCAGAAAATATGAGACACCACTTAGTTACAGGATGTCACAGCAGACGCTCTCTTATGTCCTGAGTCCTCATTGACCTTGGTCTTAACCATCTAGTAGAAAAGTGTTACAATTAGGTTTATTTATTTATTTATCTTTGTATTTTAGAGAAGGGTCTGCAGGGTATTCAGGGTCTCACTACTAGATCAGACTCATAATGATTCTCCTTTCACAGCCTCCCAAGTAGTGCGATTAAAGGTGTGCACCACCACGCCCAGGCTCATTCACCATCTCAGCATGCCCTGGGTGCGGAGCCACCCTGGCAGGACCTGGGATGAAACCCCTGGTCCCTGTGTCTGCTTGCTGGCATTTTAATCCCCTGAGCTATTTGGCTGACTCTTCCCATGAGATTTAAAAAGTAAAGCTACATTAATATGCTGAACTGTAAAAGGCTCAAGTCAACAACTTCTGACAATTTCCAGTTGTGCTGACAATTCACTACTATTACGGACTATTGGACAATATTGAATTATTTTGCTGAATTCAAATACCTACAATCTTTTGAATGGCATCAAGTATGAAAAGGTCCTTTAAAGACTTTTCCAGGTGCCTGCCAGTTTCTCCTCCAGCCAATACCCAGGCCTGGTGCGTGCGTGCGTGTGTGTGTGCGTGTGTGTGTGTGTGTGTGTGTGTAACTTCCATGCACTTGCTGGAACCTCCTCCATCAGACAAACCTGGGGTGAAACCCTGGAGCAGAACTACCTGCAGAGAGGCTAGGGTCCAGTCCCATCCAACTAATCCAGGAGCAGAACATCTTGTCAGAGGGGAACAGTGAGTTCACTTCCACAGGCTACAGCTGGAAGAAATGGAGCACAGCATCCAGACACAACTGGACAAGTTCCAACTTGGTACATCTGGACCCAGTAAGCTGAGAAACTTAGCATCATCTTTCTTCCTCTCTTGATTGAACGAGGGGGCAACAGGTAACCGAGTTGAAGTAGGCTGCCTGGAAGACTACAGGTACAACAGGGGAAGTGATCAGATAAAACTTAGGGGAACTATTTTAAGTACAAATTCCCAATCTAATATGGGCATAGCTATATAGTCAAAATGTTTGCATTTAAGGTCTAAAATACAAATCCATTATATACAAAAGTTTGTCAACTGCTAAATATCACTACACATTATTCGTGTTGCTAATTATAATTCTGTAAATACAAAACTGTAACTGCTTTAACCACATAATCTCTCTTGGGTAATAACATCAGTAGCTGCTAAGGTAATAACTGAATCAAAGCTGTACATCAAAGGTCAGAAGACAGTGCTATCTAAAATGACAAGAGTTAGGACCGATATATAGTTACATTCTCTTAATGAATACAGGGATTTGTTCTAATGGTGTTTGTAAATAGGATATCATGTCCGCATCTTGTATGGCAATTAACCACTGGGAAGAATGTATGCAATGTGTTAATTATTGAAACTGTCCTACCAATTTGATTTGAAACTGCCTCATTACTATTTGTTTCTCAATAAAATTATGAAAAAAAACTAAAATGAAAAGAGAAAGAAAAAAATTCTCAGGCCCTAGTCCACCAAGAATAAATGCAGAAGACACCAGCATAGAAGAAATTAAAAAAGACACACTTGAAATCTCTGAGATAATAGCGTCTGAAGTAAAGAAACAACTGCAGAAAGGTATAGAGGAAATCAGATAAGAAATAATCTCTGAAGTAAAAAAAGAAATGATGATCATAATGAAAGAAAATATTAAGTGCTTCTAAAGAAGACATGGATAAAAAATTAAGGAGAATAGAAAATGATGGAATCTTTCAATGAGCGATATAGGAAAGAAATACAATGCATGAAGCAGATTCAAAGAGAAATATAGGACATTAAAACTTCAATCAAAATCTGGCAAAATCATTTGAATGAAAGTGAAGATAGAGTTTCAGACCTTGAAGACACCATTGCATAGTGAAAAGGTAAGAAAAGATCTCTTTTTTTTAATATATTGAAATTTTATTAGTTTTATTGAGAAACAGCAGTGAGACAGTTTCAAAACTGATTAATAGGACAGTTTCAATAATACATTGCATATTGTTATCTTATAGTGGTTATTCATAGTACAAGATACAGACATGATATCCTGTCCACTACTATTAGTACAAATCTTTCATTGAATTAAGAGAAAGTAGCTGTATATCTATCCTATTTTGTGGTACTTCCTTTGTATTCCCTTTTTTTTGTTTAGTTTTATTAGAGATGGGTATTCCATTGCCATTTAAATATTGTAGGTGCATGAATTCAGCAAAATATTCCAATATAGTCCAGTAGTCCATAATAGTAGTGGGTTATCCTTAGGACTGGAAATGTCAGAAGTTGATGACTTGAGCCTTTCACAGCTCAGCATATCAACATGGCTTTCCTTTTTATACTTCATTTTTATACTTTTCTGCTGGATTGTTAAGACCAAGATAAAGCAAGACCTATATAACAAGAAATATAACTATTGATAAGGTCAGTCAAGTCCCCTCAGGATTTTTGCAGTTTGCAGATCCTTTGTCAGTGTCAGCCATGTAAGTGAATCACGGCCATTGCTTGACCAATTTGTTCTCTGTGAAGGCCTGAATGTTTTCTCTCCATGTGACTCTCCTTAGGCACATTCTATGTCATTGGTCACATTGCTCTGTGGCCCCATAATCTCCTTGATCAGAAAATTTGGGACACA
>NW_004524722.1:5211381-5223347 GCF_000260255.1 Octodon degus | reverse complement strand
AAAATTGTGACTAACCTAACAACAGTGAATAAAATTGAAAATATAATAAAAAACCTACCAATAAAGAACAGCTCAGAATCCTGATGGATTCACAGCTGCTCTACAAGAAATTTAAAGAAGATTTAGTACTAACTCTTTTCAAACTTTTGAATGAAATTGAAAGGGAAGAAATTTTCCCAAACTCATTCCTGCAGGCAAATATTACTGATTCCAAAACCAGAGAAATACCCAGCCAAAAAAAAGAGAGGTACAGGCCAATCTCCCTAATGAACATAGATGAAAAAATCCTCAGTGAGTATCCGTGCCTGTATTGCCAAGGGTCACAGGCCTTGCTGGACAAAGGCCCAGGCTCCCACAGGTGCCCTGGCCCTCATGAAGGCTCCACAGTAAAAGCCTCTTACCTGCTGATATAAAAATCAAAAGGACTGGTGTGATCCTGGGGTGCCCTCTGTGTGTGTGTGTGTGTGGGAGGGCGGGCGTCCTCCTGTGATCTTGGTACAAATAAACGTGAGGCAGGATATAATAATAGTAATAATAATGATAATAATGGTAATAAAGTAAAAACTTTCAGGGCCAGCTAGATAGCTCAGCGGATTAAAGTGCCTGCTTAGGCAGATGCAGGGACCAGGGCTCAATACCTGGCATACTGTGCTGGCCCTGCCCGTGGGACACACCCAAGAAGCCACTGAGAGTTGCCATGGTGGTGCGTGCCTATAATCTCAGCACTTGGGAGGCTGAAAACAGGAGGATTACTATGAGTCTGATCTGTGTAGTGAGACCCTGTAGGCCCTGTACTAAATACATTTTTAAAAAAGTAAAGTATTTCCATTTTTATCCATTTAGTATGATGTTGGCTGTTGGTGTGCCATAGACAGTTTTTATCAGATTGAGATATAGACCATCTATTCTGATTTTCTGTTTTTACCATTAATGAGTTTTGGACTTTGTCAAAACCTTTTTCTGCATCTATTGAGATGATGATGTGTTTTCTGTCTTTGCTTCTGCTGACATGTTGTACTACACTTAGGGATTTGCATATATCGAATTATTCCTACATTTCTGGGATGAATCCAACCTGGTGGACATGAATAATCTTCTTGATGATTTGCTACATTCTGTTTGCTAGGACATGGATACGCTTCCCAAGCTTTGGGTTGGTAACATAGGCAAGTTGAGCGAGCCTGCGGTTTACTTCCTTTGGGATGATCTTGGGCTTGACGAGGGCCTTGATAGCCTTGGCGCGTGCTCTCATGGCCATGGCATTGTTTGCCTGCATTTTCTTCAAGCCCTTCTCATTGTGCTTCTTGGCAAAATGCATATTCCAAAGGAACTTGGGACCCACCCCATTCAGAGAGTTGTATCTTTGTGACTGAGATTTCTTGATGCCATTTCTGTGCCATTTTCGGGACTGGCTGTGCATGGTAAGGTTCTTGGACTTGGCCATAACTGCACTGTAAATTGTGGCTGTCAAGCGCTTTAGGAAGAAGCAGCTGCAGAAACCCAGGTACCCACCAGGAGGGCAAGATCTGTGACACTGGACTAGAGAGTTGGAAGTTCTGGAACTTTTGTTTCACCGTAGTTTCTTCTCTTAGGACCCGAGAATTTTCGTGGATTCGTCCTTCCCAGTCTTAAGCCTAGAGGTGGTCTCCAGATCAGCGCAACGCTTATTGGTTCGTTTTCTTCAGACACGGAACACCGAGGCCTGCGACCTCAGCCTCCCTTCACTCACGTTCTGAGCACAGCCCCAAGAAAAGATCTCTTAAAAACAACTAGGACACAGGAAAAAATAACTCAACATCTGCAAGAAGATGCAAAATGACAAAGTAAGACTAATAGGCATCAATGAGAAAGAAGGAGTCAACACAAATGGTATAAAAATTATATAGGCAGAAGTAATAGCAGATAACTCCCCAAATATGGGCAAAAAAAGTCTGACATTCAGAGGACCAAAGCATATAAAACTCCAAATAACATCAACCCAATTGAAAACACAACCAAGCATATACTAATCAAGATCCCAGAAATGCAGCACAAATACAATATAGTAACAGTTGCTAGAGAAAAGAAACAAACTACATTTAAAGGAAATCCCATTGGAATAATGACAGATTTCTCTTTGTAAACCATCAAGTAAAGAGCATGGAGCAAAGTTTTCAAATCCTCCAAGGAAACAAATTCCTGTTCGTTATACCCTGCAAAACTCTGTGAAGTTTGATAGAGCAGTGAAATACTTCCATGACAAAGAATAACTAAAGACTTTCATGATAACAAAGTCAACCCTACACAGATGATTAAAAATATTATAAAGAGGGACAAAAATGAACACAACTCCACAAATGAGAATGGAAAGGACCCAACAAATAAGGTGAGCAATTAAACGCAATAGAAAAAGGGGTAACCAACAGCAGGTACCTAAGATGTCAATTATAAGTAAATAGATCTCAATTATCACCATCAATGCAAGTGGACTATATTTAGCAATTAAAAGAAATAGACTGGCATAATGGGCTATGAAGCAAAATCCAACAATATGCTATATACAAGAAATACACTTAACTCATAAAGAAATTCTTAGGCTGAAAGCCAAAGGATGAAAAGCAATACTACATGCCCCAGTACCTCAGAAAAAAGCAAGGGTAACAATCCTGTTCACAGAGAGTCTGAACTTCAAACAAAGAATGATAAAATGAAATAAAGAAGGCCACTATATACTGGTTAGGGGAAAAATGCAAGAGGAAGGGGTAACACTCATACATTTGTAAGCAACAAACACGGAACACCCAACTATATAAGACAAATCTTAATGGACATGAAAAAAATCTAATATCCAATACTGCAATATTAACAGGAGGCTTTAACGCCCCCTTGTCCATAAAGGATAGGTCAAGCAGACAAAACCTTAATAAAGAAGTATCAGAACTGAACCAGAACTTGGAACAAATGGACTTAGTGGACATCTACAGAGTGTTCCACGCACCCACTTCTGAATACATATTCTTTTCAGCTGCACAAGGGACATTTTCTAAAATTGACAACAAATACTCCATAAGTCATGTTTAAGTATATGCAAGGAAACAGAAATCATCTCATGCATAATATCTGACCACAGTGCAATGAAACTGGCAATAAACGACAAAAGAGGGCCAAAGGAGATAGCTCAGTAGAATAAGCACTTGCCTGGCAAGCGCAGGGTCCTGAGTTCAATCCCCAGTACTGAAAAAAAAAAGACAAAAGAAACAAATAAACAACAAAAAAAACCCACAAATACATGGAAATTAAAAAACACCCACCTCAGCAACCAATGGATTATGGATGAAATTAAACAAGAAATTAAACAATATCTACAATTCAATAAAAATTCAAGCACAACTTATTGCTATTTATGGGATGCAATTAAAGCACTTCTTAGCGAAAACATAGCAGCTGTGAACTCACACATCAGAAAAACAGATTGGCAGTAAATAAACACCCTAACTCTGCATCTCAAATGTCTACAAAAAGAAGAGGAAAACAAACCCAAAGCCCAAAGACAAGAGCAAATTATAAAGATTAGAGCAGAAATTAATGCAATTGAGAAAAAGAAAACAATACAAAGAATTAAAGAATCAAAAAAGCTGGTTCTCAGAAAGGTTAATTATAAATGATAAGCCCCTAGCTAACCTCATCAAAAAGAGGAAGGAAAAAACTCAAATTCAAGCAATAAGTAATGAAAAGGGTAAAATTACTATGGACCCTGTGGAAATTCAGAAGATCATCAATAGCTACTTTAAAAATAGAAATGTATAAATCACCAAAACTGAATCAAGACGATATAACAACTCTCAATAACCCAATAACAGCCAATGAAATTCAAAATGTAATAAAAAAACCTACTGACAAAGAAAAGTCCCAGTCTTGATGGATTCACAGTGGAATTCTACAAGAAATTTACACAAGATATAATTTAAATACTCCTCAAGCTCCTAAATGAAATTGAAAAGGAAACAATTCTCTCAAAATCATTCCTGGAAACAAGTATTATACTGATACCAAAACCAGAGAAAAATGCAACTGAGAAAGAGAACTATAGGCTAATCTCCCTCATGAACATAGATGCAAAAATCCTCAATAAAATCCTACTAAATAGAACACAGAAAATCATCAAGAAGATCATACACCATGACCAGGTAGGATTCATCCCAGGGATACAAGGATGAACAATATACTCAAATCTATGACTGTAATACACTATATCAATAGAGCCAAATCCAAAAACCCACATGATCATCTCCATTAATGCAGAAAAGGCTTTTGACAAAGTCCAACACTCATTCATGTTCAAAGTCCTACAGAAAATTGGAATAGATGGCCTCTACTTCAATCTGGTAAAAGCCATCTATGACAATCCAACTGCTTGCGTAATTCTAAATGGGGAAAATTGGAAGTCTTTTACTCTCAGATCTGGTAAAAGACAAGGATGTCCTCTATCACCACTCCTATTCAGTATAGTTCTGGAATCATTAGGTAGAGTCATTAGACAAGAGAGAGAAATAAAAGGAATAAAAATAGGTAAAGAAGAAGTTAAATTATCATTATTTGCAGATGACGTGATACTTTACTTGTAAGACCAAAAAACTCCACCAAGAAGCTACTAGAATTAATATACAACTTCAGTAGGATAGCAATATACCAAGTCAATATCCAAAAGTCAATAGCATTCTCCTACACAGATAACAAACACACTGAGAGAGAAATTAGAGAAATGTTATCTTTTACAATTCCACTGCAAAAATGAAATACTTAGGAATTAATCTAACTAAAGAAGTAAAAGATCTATTCCATGAAAATTATAGTATTATGAAGAAAGAGATCATAGAGGATTTCAGAAAATGGAAAGTTATTCCCTGATCCTGAACTCAACACTGTGAAGATGACCATACTCCCAAAATTGCTGTACAGATTTAATGCCATCCCTATAAAAATGCCACTGACATACATGACAGATCTAGAGAAATCAGTCCTATTATTTATTTGGAACCAGAAAAGACCTGCAATAGCAAATGTAATCCTGGGTAAAAAAGACAAGGCAGGAGGCATTGCAATAACTGACTTGAAATTATACTACAAAGCTACTCTGATAATATCACCATGGTATTGACAAAAAATAAAAAATAAACCTGAGGATGAATAGAATAGATTACAAAATGCAGACGCAACTCCAAACACACTTAGCCATCTTCTTTTCAACAAAAGGGCCAAGCATGTTTACTGAAAGAAAGATAGCCTCTTTAACAAATGATGCTGGAAAAACTGGCTCTCTACATGCTGCAAACTAAAACTTGACCCAGGTCTATCACCATGCACTAAGCTAAAGTCACAATGGATTAAATATCTAAACATTAAAACAGAAACACTAAATCTGGAAGACGGTCATCAAAATAGTTCAGCATTTTAAAGCACCTGAAAGCAGACACAGGGGCCAGGGATTTGACCCCCATGCCTGCCATGCTGGCCCTGCCCCTAGGTCATGCTGAGACTAAAATTGAGACTGGGCATGGTGGTGCATGCCTGTAATCCCAGCTCTTGGGAGGCTGTAAACAGGTGGATCACTAGGAGTCTGATCTAGTAATGAGATCCTGAACACCCTGTAGACCCTTCACTAAAAATCCATCAATCAATAAATCTCTGGGAAGAGAAAGTAGGTGGAAATTTGAAGACAGAGGCATAGGCAAATAGTTCATGGAAAAAAAACTGCACAGGAATCACTTGAAGAATTAACAAGTGGGAACTCCTCTTATTGAGAAATTTTTGCATGTCAAAAGTAATTGCCCACAGAATGCAAAGAAAACCCACAAATTAAAAAAAAAACTTAACTAATAAGCACACAGAAAAAGGTCCTCTCTCTAGAACTTATAAAAAACTAAAATACATCATGGCCCCAAAATTTAAAGACCCAATCCAAAACTGGGAATCTGAGATGAACTCACACTTCTCAGAAGAAGAAATACACAAAGCAAATAAATATATGAAAAAATGCTCTACATCACTATCCATTCATTTAATGCAAATTAAAACAACACTGAGATACCATCTCACCTCAGAAAAAATGGCTATCATAAAATCAAGCAACAACAAATGTTGGAGGGGTTTGAGGAACAGGGACCCTTCTCAACTGCTGGTAGGAGAGTAGACTGGTGCAACCATTATGGAAATCAGTTCGGAGACTTCTCAAAATACTAGACCTGGACATCCCATTCAATCTTGGCATCCCATTCAATCTTGGCATCCCCCTTCTGGGAAATTTCCCAAAAGAGCTGAAAACATCGTATCATAGTGATATATGTGTGCCCATGTTTATAGCAGCACAATTTGTGATAGCCAGATCTTGGAAACAATCAAAATGCCTGTAACCTGAGTGACGCATGAAAAGATGTGGAATTTTTATACAACAGAGTATTACTCAGCTATAAAGAATAATAATCTCGAAGGCTTTGTATATAAGTGGATACAACTTGAAGCTATACTCACATGTGAAATAAACCAGATATACATGTGTAATTACTGTATTGTCTCTTTAGTGTAAAAACTGAAAGGAAATATAAGTTGAAAGTTATAACAGAGTTAAATGGAAAGAGAGAACTTAAGAATTAAGTAACATAGACTGAGAATGGAAAGAAGTTATGAAATATGGTAGGGGCAAAGCCATACATTTATATAAACAAGATGGTCCTAAGAATCTCCATCAGGTTTTTGAAAAATAGCAGTTAATGGGTAGAACTCTCATGTTGATTAACTCTTTATGCTGATATGGGTAAATTAAGCAATTACATTGAGGATAGCAATGTTTAATACACCACACTTGAAGTACCTGTCATTTTGGTCTTCTAAATGCATACTGATTCTAATGTCATATCAATTATGGCTATACTCTCCTTAAAGTAAATGTTCATTAAAAAAGTAATAAAACAAAGAGAGACAAGGAAAAAAATGTCGTAGATTGTCCTGTACAATGTTATATATGGTTTGATTTTTAAATTTCTGTATAAATACGTGTAATTGTTTTTTAAAATTCTATAGGGATTTACATTTTAGAATATCCATGGTTGTTGGAAAATAGCAGTTCTATTTTATGTCTAAGGTGTTTGATATTCAGACAGATAGTGATGTTAAGCTTAGCTGCCTCTGTTGCAGGGTAATGATATCATTAAGCTTCTCTTCTGGATGCTTACAACTAAGGTTTACAGAACAAAAGTTAGAGAGATAGATGAACTACAAGGATAGCCAATATTTTGTCCCTATCTCTTCAAGGTTAGGACATAAGAGAGCCTCTGCTGTGACATCTTGTAACTAAGTAGTGTCCCAAACTTTCTGATCAAGGAAATTATGTGACCACAGAGGAAAGTGATGGATGATGTACAACTGCCTTAGGAGTGTCACCTAGAGGAAAAAAAATTGTCTCAGGCTTTCACAGAGAGCAAATTGTTCAAGCAATGACCATGACTCATCCACATGGCTGACACACGCAAAAGATCTATAAGGTACTGTACATGGTTCCAGGGTAAGTCCTGAGGGGATTTGATTATCCATGTAAGATAGCAAAAGTTTCATTCTTAGTTATGTAGATCTTGCTTCAACTTGGTCTTAACTATCCAGCAGAAAAGTGTAAGCACAAGGTATAGAAAATAAAGCTATATTAACATGTTGAGCTGAAAAGGCTCAAGTCAACAACTTCTGAGAATTGCCAGATGTGCTGATAACTCACACTACTATTATGGACTATTAGATTATATTGAGTTACTTTGCTGAATTGAAGTACCTACAATCTTTGGACTGGTATCAAGTATGTAAAGGTACTTTAACGACTTCTCCAAATACAGCTTCTCTAATTGCAAAGGAACATACATCACTGCCAAAACAAAACAAAAAAGGTGGATATGTTGGGAGCCATGGAAGCTAGGAAATCTATTGAGTGTGCGTAGGCCAGACTAGACCGCAGTGCCTAAAGTAAACAAGGTACCTCAGTCCTGAGATAAACATCCTGTGGGTCAAAGTTGGCTATTAGACACTAGGAAAGCTTGTGTTACATGTTACCAACTTTGCAAAAGTATAAATAAAATACAGTTTAGTTTTGAAAAAAATATATATGTGCATACAACATACTTAGGATAGATATATAGTTATTTTCTCTTAGTTTATTGAGAGGTGAAGTTTGCACTAATTGTGTTTATTCGAGATATCATGTCTACAGCTTGTCCTCTGAATAACTACTATGAAGACAACAATATATGATGTATCAATTATTGTAGCTGTCCTACTAACCTATTTTGAAACTATTTTATTGCTATTTTATCTTTCTCCTCATTAAAATTAATAAAAAATATAAAATAAAATAAAAATTTTTCTCCAAATACAACTTCTCTAGCTGCAATGGAACACCCATTTCTGACAAAGCAAAACAAAATAGGGGGATATAAAAAGAAAACCATTTTCTTGTGAAAAAAAAGAAAAACATGTGTATATACAAGATAGGATAGATACATAGCTACTTTCTCTTAGTCTATTGAGAAGAAAGTTTTAATACTTGTCTAATACTATTTAGACAAGATATCACATCTGTACATTGTCCTCTGAATATCTGCTATGAAGACAATAATATGCAATGTATTAATTACTGTGACTGTCCTACTAACCTGTTTTGAAACTGTTTCAGTGCTGTGTTATCTTTTTTCCTCATTAAAATGGATTTTAAAAAGCAATCTAATAATGACTACTTCTAAAAAGGCATAATAACATCATATGGTAATCTACAAACCATTGAAAAACCCTACCAAGTGACATGAAAATAAAAAGAATGAGTGAAAATATAATTTGGAATTCACTGAAGCAATCAAATACATGCAGTGGAGACTTTCACAATTAAATACTGGAATAATATATGATATAATAAGTGGTGTGTGATGACAATATATTAAAATAATTGGAATAGGATATATAGGTATCATTAGTGAAATGATACAATGTCAAAAATAAGCCTGAAGTATGCATGTTTAGGACTTAATTGAAAAGTCATCCAAAAATAAATAAAAGTCATACAATTATATTATAGATACATATGAGAGATTAAAGAGGTGAAGGTTTTCTAGCAGTAAGAAATTAGAAAAAGAGAAATATTTATATCTCAGGATAAAAGTGGTATGAAATAAATGAAGAAAATGTAAATTACAATATATGTGTAAATAAGATAGCAGCTAAACAAAATGGAAAAAAGATCAAATTTTATATTATTTCTGTATGTTCCTAAATTACATTGTTTCACAAGAGATTATAACTTTGGGATGTAATGGCAGCAACTGTATGACATATCTTTGGGATCAAAGATAAAAATTATCAAGGTATTTCACATTCTCCCGAGGGTGACAGCAAATCTGCTGCACTATACACACTTGTCCTCATGCATAAGTACCATTATTATTGAACAGATGCTCCCAGAAGTGCAGCCTGCACTCTGAGTCCCATGTGCCCAGGACCACTTCTGCATAAAGCTCCCTAACACTTAGCATCCCTCATGACTACACTGCAAGTTCCATGGCTAGACAGCAGATATTTCCCTTCAAAAGAATCAAGTCACAATCGTGCTGCATGTATGAAGCTTACAGAAATTATGCTACATTTTGTTGTCTTCCCCAAGTGTAAAAACACTGATAGAAATTAAGACACTAAAAATTTATGGACGTGAAACTAGCTCTCAAAGTATTTTTCCATTTCCTATTAATGCCTGCTCTCTCAGCCTCAAATTTTAACAGTTCCAAATTTGTTCTCACTGGTTTTCCTGGCCTAGAAGGATACTATTTATGGTTTTCCATCCCTTTTACTCTCATCTACGCCATGGTGTTCCTGGGAAATTGCATGATACTGCACGTCATCCGAACTGAGCCGAGCCTCCACGTGCCCATGTTCTACTTCCTGGCTATGTTGGCCCTCACCGATTTGTGTGTGGGACTGTCCAGTGTGCACACGGTGCTGGGAGTGCTCTGGGAGTTCATTCAAGAGATCAGCCTGGATTCCTGCATTGCTCAGTCCTACTTCATCCATGGTCTGTCCTTCATGGAGTCTTCTGTTCTCCTGGCTATGTCCTTTGATCGCTACATTGCCATTTGCAACCCTCTACGCTATTCCTCTATCTTAACAAATGAAAAAATCATGAAAATTGGTGTAATGATCTTATGTAGGAGCACTTTACTCATTCCTCCTGTCATCATTCGCCTGCGATTCTTAAATTATTGCCGACCTCATGTCCTCTCTCACTCTTTCTGTTTGCACCAAGACTTAATCCGAATGGCCTGCTCAGATATTCGCTTCAATAGTATTTATGGACTGGCTCTGGTGATCAGCAACCTGTTACTGGATGCCGTGCTTATCATTATCTCTTATGTAATGATCCTTCACACAGTCTTAGCCATTGCATCCAGGGAGGAGAGACTCAAATCACTGCAAACCTGTGTGTCTCACATCTGTGCGGTGCTGGTGTTCTACATCCCCATCATTGGCCTGACCATGGTGCACCGCTTTGGAAAACACCTCTCCCCACTGGTTCATGTGCTCATGGGCAACATCTACATCCTTTTCCCTCCCTTGATGAACCCCATCATTTATAGCATCAAGACCCAGCAGATACGAAGGAGAGTCCAGAGATTGTTTTCCTTGAAAGGAACCTAAGCATTGAGATGAAATGTGCAGGTAGTTGAGTCACAAAATGGAGTTTGAAGTTTGAGATTAAGTAATTTAAATGTAGTTATAAACTTCTATTTCATCAATGTGATGAATGCTTTTCATTTTTGATGGCCCTGGTAAGTCTGTGTGATTTTTCTGTATAAATATAATGAATTTTATAAATGGGAAAATTATGTGTAATAGGTAAGAAGTCATATAACGTGTGTAGTAAGTGCATTTGTTGATAACAACCACATGCCTCTGTGGCCAAGAGAGTGATTGTAGTTTAATAACTTTTCATCATTTGAGGCAAACAATGGTGAATAAATCCCTTCAGTATTTACTGAAAAATTAGTTCCTTAATCCATGTTGGAATTCTAAACAACATATTTGTAGGGTATACTTTGTCTTTGCTACTCAATTCAGGCATAATATGGCAACATGTATCTGCATATTATTATAAACAATGAACTATTTAAATTATTCTTTAAAAGTTAAATATATGACCAAAGTTACAATCTGGATGCCAGTTGTGTCCAGCAATCCAGAAACCTCTCAAGCTTTCTCAGGACTAGCAAGATATAAATGACCAGTTTACTTGAGTACAAAAACTTTTTGACGTTGGATTATTTATTAAAATAATAAGCATGATAGAAACTACCACTAGAAAACTATTTAAATCATTTGAAAATATTTTGCATCCATGCTTTTTTGTCTTTTGTAATAAATCTCTGGTCCCAGTGTTTCTATTTCAAAATGCTTATATTATTCCTATGACTAAGTACAATGAAGTATTTCCAATTTTGTTGTTCCATCCAAACTGTCAGGTCAATGGAACTTTCAATTATATGATTGCTTTATTTGAATACACATAGGTTAGACAATATACCTAGTCACCAAAGGTAACATCTAATGGACTTTAGATATACTGTTTGTGTCAGTTTGTCTCAAATCTCATGATGCTTCTTTTCTACTTGTCTACTGAAATTTTTGTAATGCAAATTTTAAACTTTTTAGTAACCATGATAAAACATATCTATGGGAAATTAAAAAAACACTATAGTAAATCACGGGTGACATTAAATAATGCATATGTGTAAGTTTCTTCAACCTATTGCTACAATGCTTTGAGCAACTTTTACTTTAGTAATACTTCAGTATTTCAAAGGCAGATATATTTTTTCTTTTTTTTTCAAAATTTTATTGATAAACAGATAGCAATGAGACAGTTTCAAATCAAATCAGAAGTACAGTTTCAACAAATAATACACTGCATA
>NW_004524722.1:5198504-5201553 GCF_000260255.1 Octodon degus | reverse complement strand
GACCTGGGCTAGGACTGGGTCTGGGGGTTCCCGGAAGTTGGCAGAAATTGCTACTCGGCAGGCAGGGTGTGGGAGGTACTGCGGAGTGGTGGGGGGCAGCCTGATGGGGTGGGAGAGGGTCCGGCCCACGCTGCGCCTGGGCTGGGACTGGTCCCACCGGCGCAGGGTAGCAGGAAGCTCTCCGCACACTCACCGGACCTGGGCTAGGAGTGGGTCTCGATTGCAACATACTTTATGTAAATTATAACATTGACTTTTATATTTTAAATTCTTTTTTTTACTGCTTAGTTTTAGAATGAAATGTAAATTTTTTTCCAAATTTGTTATGTATTATATATAAACATCATATCCAGATTGAATATTGTACATTAGTATATACACACATGAATATGTTTCTTTTAAAGTTTATTACTATAAATTAGAATTATGTTGGAGAATATTGATCTTGATGCCGTGGACACTATTGTTAAACAATATATTTCAGAAACACAGGAGCCATTTATAAATATGTCATCCCTGCTTAGTTTGTCAATGTCATTTTATGATTTTGGATCAAATAGTCTAAGAATTTAATTTATGGGTTACATAGTGTCTATGTTGCTATTTAAATAATTTATTCACATTTTTTGAAGTTAAAGATAAACACTAGTGAGTACATTTGCTCCAGAGTTAGTATGACTTTGTGAAGAATGTTCTGTTACAGTGGATGTGTGAGAAACAGCTTAAACAGTGTATCTACATAGATTTTACATTTTGAGAGTGATAGAATATCGCTAATGTTTACCTCTAAAAGCAGCTTGATAATGAATATTTTGAAACAGGCATAATTACGTTGTATGGTCAATCTCTTACACGTCATCGAAAACTCCTGAATGATATAAACTCAAAGGGGTGACTTAAAATACAATTTGAGATTAAGTGATCGCAATCAAAGGTATATCTAAGATATTTTCTTAATTAAATTCTGGAAAACATTATATTATATAATAATTGATGTGTAGGATTATATTATATTAAAATAATTGGAATAGTATTTATAGGTGTCACTATTGAATGATACAATATCATAAATAGGTCTGAAAAATACATATTTAGTACTTAGTTCAAAAGTCACTCAATTGCCCACTGAGGAAACCAGAGGCGGAAGAGGGAGGTATCTTTGAGAACATAGGAATTGAACTCAGGGCCTCGCACTTACCAGACAGGTACTGCAGCTTCCTGTTTTCACTTATTTTGAATTACTATTGGTAAACTGTTTGATACTCTGCAGTTTGTTCAGTTAATAATGTCACTACAGTACCTTGTCGGAGCCCTGTCTCACTCCCCCTCCCCTTTCCCAGAGTCAGCTGAGCTGCGGTCACTTCTCCCAATGTTGGTGAAGTCTGGTGGTTCCAATACAAAGAATTAATGAGTTAAAGAGTTGGTTCTTTGAAAGAATAAATAAAATAGATTAACCCCTAGCCCACTTCATTAAAAAAGGGTCTATTTATTACTATGGATTGGTACAATTCTTAGAAATCTATTGTTTCCTGAAAAATACACAATGTGTGGGAGTGAAAACAATAGAACAATTAGTGGGCAACTATTTCTAAAACTATTTTTTTTGTGTGTGCTATATCTGAGCCAACTACAGTCATTCAAATGAATATATAACCCTTAATCTCTGTCCTTAGTCTGGTATAAGAAGACATATCTGTAAGAAAAAGTTCATGTGCTCTCATGCTACACAACTTTTTAAAATTTAAAACACTTTTTCTTTCTTTCTTTCTTTCTTTCTTTTTTTTTTTTTTTTTGTGGAACAGGAGATTGAACTCAGGCCCTTGCACTTGCCAGGGAAGCGCTTATTCCACTGAGCCATCTCCCCAGCCCCTAAAACATTTTTTCTGAAGTGTCAACTTTTAAAACAATGAAGATTCATGCTATAATGGCTTTTTGTCGAACAAGGTAAGGACATGAGCACCAGAAAAGTTAAGTCACTTTGTTCATCTACACAGATAGTAATTAAATAAGCTACAAATCCAAAGCAATCAGCATTTCTAAATCATATCACCTTTCCTAGACAACATTTAGCATGATTAAACAAACAGTAAGTGATTATATTATTCAACATAGTCATTTGAAGTTAAAAGCACCTCGTATGATCATTATTTACTTTATAGTATGCTATATAAATAGTATGGAATTCTATGGATTTTTAATGGATTAATCTTTTAATCGACAGTCAAAAATCAAAAGATCACCATAGATCCCCCTGGCCCTTTCAAAATTAAAATCTTTCCATCTATTTTATTTATTTTTCAAAAATCTTTCAATTTAGAAGGTATAAGAAAAAAATGTTAGGGGCAAGGGAAATGGCTCAGTGGAATAAGTGCTTCCCTGGCAAGCACAAGGGGCTGAGTTCAATCCCCGGTTCTGGAAAAAAAAAAAAAAGAAAAAAGAAAAAAATGTTTACTCACACATATACAGTTTACACACAGCTAAAGGTTTTTATAATTATTTTAGTCTTATAAAAATACAGACATTATATTTTGTCCACTGGCTAATGATCTATAGGAAGTTCTGGGTTTAGCCTAATTTAAATTATTAAGGTTCATAAATAGTGTGCAAATTATACAATGATAAGTAATTAAATTGTTAGAAAAAGAGATCAAAATTATAGTACCAAAACACAAAGCAAAGGAAAATGTTTAAGGTCTCAATGTGAGACTTTATTTCTAAAACTAACATAAAAGTTTTCAAGATAATGAATTTGGATGGTCTCTGTCTGATAGTATAATGGGTTAATTCACAATTTAGGCTATAAATGTAAATCTTGTACTTTCTGTTGTAAACCTGCTCACCCACTGTTCTAGGTTGTTTAGTAAACAGTGCCTGTTACTTGCTCTTTGCTAGATAAAATTCCTACCTAACCAATCTCTGTAAAACAAAGTTAGAATACAGAGATGACTTCATAGGGAAAGTAAAGGGGCCAGGGAGATGGCTCAGTGGAATAAGCACTTCCCTGGAAAGCACAAGGGCCAGAGTTCAAGCCCTAGTTCTGCCAAAAAAA
>NW_004524722.1:5180375-5192754 GCF_000260255.1 Octodon degus | reverse complement strand
TCTCACAATGGTTTTTTAATTCCAAAAGTGCATAGGCTCTGTCCAGATTTCTCTCCACCTTACCACTGCCTTGGAACACTCTCAAAGTCCTGAGATGTGGTAATTTTCATATCTACCTTATTTATTAACTTCCTCTTAGAGATTGTGGCTTATTGTTGCCAGATATTCATTACTCTAAAAACAGGTACTTTGTGCATTTTTCCTACCTGTTTCAGTTGGGAAGATATATTTCACCCCTATTACTACATTTTGGCTCAAAGCAGAAGTAGCCAGCACTCCTCCCTTGCTCGTACACATACGAACTTCCTTCTGCGTACCAGGACTGCCTTAAGCACTGGAAATCCAGTGGGAAATGTATTGCTAAATGTGAAAAGAGAGCAAAAGCTTACAACCAAAGGAAAGTTATATTACAACTTTGAAATGTAAAGGGAAAATTGCAACCAATAACCTCACAGGTAAAAAGAACAGAAAGCCGCACCTTTTGATGAGGCCATAGTAACTCAGACTGTAATCTGAACAACTAATTGGAAAACAATACACAATAAATGCAACAACCATTGTTGAATTCCTGTTATTTTGATTAGTGAAATTCCAGTCTACATAATTTCTTTTTTATTCTCTTTAAAATTAAAAACAAATCTGACATTGCAATACTATACCACATGTCTAACAACATTGGACATTTATAACAGTAGTAACAAAGAGATGTTTCCTAATCCTTGGCTTTCCTGAAAGTAGACAAATCACATTTCAAATTTATTTATCTCAAAAATCCAGCCCAGCATTGAGAAGTAGATAGTCACTAATCAGCAATAAGCCAATGTAAAAGAGCTCATTGTATGTTCGTGTTGGGCAGTTGACACACAAGTGATTTCATGCTTAAAAGTGAGATCAATGAAGGACGGTAGAGTATTGAGGAAACCAAGGTTGACATCAGCTTGATTTCAAGTAATTTGTTTTTGTGGCATCTCCTGTGAGGCACACTGAAACCTTTCTCATGGGAATATCTTGCTAACCTTCCTTTTCTACAATTTAGTATTTATTGGAGTAGATAACTTTGGTGCTGGGCAGATGCCTCTAGCAGAGGTTATAACATTTCAAGACTCCATTCTTTCTCACCTACGCAAGGATGGTGATGCAAGAGGAAGCGGTGATGCTGGTTGTGTTTATTAACTGGACCTGGGACTTCTAATAACAGGGTGAGGAGGCAACGGAGGGCCCATTAAACCGGTGGAGACAGAGCACTGTCCTAAGGATTTGCACAACTGAAATTTTCCTTAGTTTTAGAATGTAAAGTCCAGGAAGCTCCAATTCCTTACAGAAGAAAGAGAAGGGAAAGTTAAGAGAAGGAAAGAAAAAAGTAAGAGCCAAAAGGAACACTGTAGTAGTCCAAAGTTAACTGAGGGTAAGTTAGTATTATAACAAGAGAGCAGAGAGTTTCTTTGCAGGATGACTGGAATACTTAAAAGGAAATTTAGGGGAGGCACACCATTAGAGGAAGGGTCAAATAATTAAAAGAGGTCAAATATCTAAAAGTAGTTAAATGTCTTTTAGATCTCTTGGAATAGTCTGAAGAACATCTTTTCTGTTTTGGGTGGGTAATCCAACACACAGATAAATGGGAAATAAGTGCAAGGGTAAGTATATGTTGGGAAAGTTGGGACTATCCAGCTTGAATATTGTCTGTATGAAGATATGCCCTTTTTCCTTTATTTTACATTTCAGTGGCATCTAATCTTCAATGTGGCGTGAGTTCAGAAGAAAGTATAACCTCTGAAAATGTTTTATATAACATTGTTTAAAATGGATGAATTGGGGCTGGGAAGATAGATCAGTGGTCTAAATGCCTGTCTGGCAAGCTCAAAGACCCAGGTTTGATCCCTGGTATTGCATGCTGTGTTGGCCCCAGGTGCTGAGCCAGCCAATTAAGCTGGGCATGATGGCACACACGCACCTGTAATCTCCATGCTGGGGAAGCTGAGAGAGGAGGATCACTACAAGGCTGAGCTGCATAGTACGATCTTGGACCAAATAAATAAAATTTTTAAAAGAAAATGGATGAATTATTCATTATTGGAAGTTTTATATCTTCTCTAATTCATATGCTATAGTAAGAATATCTAAACTATGAATTTTTTCATTTAAGTAGACTTTCTTATGTTTTTTGTATGTTAATATACACCCTCACTGAGATATGTGAAGTATGTAATCCCAATCCTACAGCATACTTTGGTAACAGAAAAGTAGTAATAAGAGATCATATGTGGTAAATTTCAAAGAGAAATAACATACTAAAAAAGAAAAAATATATATACTAAAATGAATTTAACAGTTAATTCTTATGATATTCAACACATAAGAATATTTTAATATAGAGAATATTATATATAAACATGCTTAATCAGATGAGGTGATCAATATTAATCTAGATAACTGCTGTTGAGAGTGTGATCAATGGTATACAAAAACTGATGTGAGAATAAGTATATTATTATAATATACTTATTCTCACATCAGATTAGAGCAATCAATCTGATTAGATTGGAGAATGACTGGAGACATTAAATCATTTATGGAATATAGTCTTTGGAAAGGATTGGGGATACGGACATAAGTGTTAGAAACCAACCACGGATGATATGCACTGAGTGTGTGCTTGAGCTTTTCTTGGTTGTTGAGCGACAGTGGCGGTTCTTCACGCTGCAGAGATGATAGTGACACTCATCACTAACGACAGAAGGAAAGATGAGCTGAAAGAAGAGTATGTATTCCTAGACATTCTGGACAAGAATCAAGGAATCTGAATAGCAGCTTATAAGTATACATCTGAACCTGTGTTATGAATATTTGTGTATGTTTTTAAATGGCATGGGGTTGTGGTTGGTCAGGATTTTATATTTTTAAGAGAATCTTTTTGTGTTACTGCAGTGAAACATAGTGTGTTGAGTAACAGCATGGGACTTGTTTGTGGTATGAATTGTGTACTCTAGTTTAGTGTACACCATGGCTTGCCTTTTCTTTCAAACTGAGTGACTCTGATACTGAACATGAACTCTTGTAAAAATTGCCATAAGTCAATCTTGTCCTCAGTATTCAAACCCTCATTAAAAATCTCATTCTTCCAGGGGCTCTGTCCGTCGTTGTGTCACTCCTACATCTATATAAATATATTTTATAAAACACTCATCACTAGGTACATTGTGGAAAATGTAGTAGGATACGGTAGGTATTTAGAGCTGAGAGGATCTGCTTGCAAGACTTAAGAAGTGCCATCCACACAAGAACATATGAATTGTCTGAGATCTGCTCTTGAATAATAATTGAAACTTATAGAAAGATAATTATATATATTTATTTACATGTGAAGATTTTTTTTTCTTTCTGTATTTAGGACAGGTTCTACAGGGTTACTGGGTCTCACTACATAGATCAGACTCGTAGTGATCCTCCTGTTTTCAGCCTCCCAAATGCTAGGATTACAAGCACTCACCTTGATGCCCAGTCTCAGCCGCCCTCTCAGCAAGCCCCATGGATGGGGCTGGTACGACATGCTTGGTATCAAACCCCAGCCGCTGCACCTTGCCTAAGCAGGTGCTTTAGTTCACTGAGCTACCAGGCCAGCCCCTTATATGTAAAAATTGTATATCTACATAAAGATAATTTTGCCTGATTTTCTTTCATAGTTACGTAGTACCAAAGGAACAAAATCTTTAACTTTGGCTAAGAAGGAGGAATAGTTTCTTGTCCCAATTCTCTGTGCCTATAGTCTTTACCTTCATTAGTTTTCCTTAGTTGTTTCTGTTTTTTTTTTTTTTTTTTTTTACTTTCAGTCATATTTTTAATTAATATGATATGACAAAAGCCAGAATGATGTTTGTGTTGCATGTCTTCTAGAGGCCCTCAGTTATTTATTTTCCTTTCAACCTTGTTTTCCATCTCCAAATGTAATCACGTGAAAATTTTCTGTTCCTGCATGGAAAACTACAGTTGTAAGCACAGTTAAATCTAAACAAATTCAATCAGTTGTAAATTCTACACATCACATGAAATTTTTAAAGTTGAGTTGGATTTTGGGTGGGCTATTATAATGCAATTTTGTTTATTTTTCAGGGAGAAATGCCAGAAAAAATATTCATGATTCAAGAAGCTGGAGTATTTACAGGTTTAATGCAGTGATAAAAGAAAGCATAAAAAATTCTTCAGTGTCTTGGATAATATGACTCAGTACAAAAGTAGGTACAATATAACTAAACAGTATTAAAAAGGGAGAACTTTTCAAAAACCACTATTTATACATCATAGTGTATTTAATGTTGACATATTTGTATACGGACATAACATATTTTGATTATTTTTCTTTTCTTAAGACTTTCTGGAATAATTATTTTTTCTAGGCATGGAGATAAAATAATACATTATTTAGTTTTTGCTTTCACCTAGTCAGTGATTGTGTGGTTTTAGGCCAAAGGAATCGTCCTTGATCTCACATTTTAATAATAGCTACCCACTATCTTAATTCTAGATAGTAATTCAGATAAACAGGAACTTTCTAGGGCTTAATTCTTTAATGTACACCTGTCTATAATTAACATGGGCCCAGAGCAGCTAGATATTGATAGGTTCTGGCCCCAATATAAACTGCTAAATGTTATGGTGGTCATCTAATATAGATGAAGCCTTTAAAACAACAGTTTCTCTTCCCAGTGACCACTTCCTCCTCCTTCCCTACTCCAGCTCTGGATACAGTTTCCTCTCCCCTTTCACACACACACACAGGAGAGACCCCAATCAGCTCCTTATATGTAATTGAAACTGACCCTCTAATTCCACCGTAGCCAAGGTCCATAAAAACCTCAGCTTTCTTTGTCTCAGATCAGAGGATTCTCTCCTCTGCCTTTGATCCTCTCCATGTCTTTAGAGTTAATAAAGGCTTCTTTTAACTTGTCTCTTTATTACACTGCTGAAAACCTCTCAGATATATTATCTCTTCCTAGTTAAGATTTATACTTATTTTTCCTTTTAAATGATCTTTTCCTTTTAGTGATCTTTATTTTTGGAGACTGATCTGGCTGCCATCCAAGAGACTACTCTCAATGGAGCATACGAACACTAGCCGTTTTCAGCCAGCATCTCTCCTTCTAATGGGTATCCCTGGATTAGAAGCTGTACAACTATGGTTCTCTATTCCTCTGTGCATCATGTACTCAGTTGCCCTCCTAGGGAACTGCACCATCCTCTCTGTCATCAAAACCACCACCACCCTTCATGAGCCCCAGTACATCTTCCTGTCTATGCTGGCAGCTACAGATGTGGGACTATCTTTGTCAACTCTGCCTACTGTACTCAGTGTCTTCCTGCTGAATCACAGGGAGGTTGAGTTCCACTCTTGCCTCACACAGATGTTCTTTATTCATACCTTCTCCTCCATGGAATCAGCCATCCTGCTGGCAATGGCGTTTGACCGCTTTGTAGCTATTCGCCACCCTCTGCACTACACTGTGGTTTTGACTCCTCCTCGGATTACTGGGATCGGAGGTGTGGCAGTCATTAGGGGGGTGGTATTGATGGCGCCTTTACCGATCCTGCTTAAGCGCTTGCCTTTCTGCAAGGGTGTTACTCTATCCCATTGCTACTGCTATCATCCTGACATGATGAAGCTAGCCTGTGGCCCTGTCAGAGTCAATATCATCTATGGATTGTCTCTAGTCCTCTGTTCCTTTGGGATTGACTCTGTGTTCATTGTCATTTCATACATCTTCATTTTGAAAACAGTGCTCAGCATTGCCTCCGGAGATGGTCAGCTCAAGGCACTTAACACTTGTGTTTCCCACCTCTTCACTGTCTTCATCTTTTATGTGCCACTCATCGTGTTGGCCTTAATTCATAGGTTTGGCACATTTGAATCTCCGCTTCTCCATGTGACTATGGCCAATCTCTTCCTCTTTTTGACTCCTGTCCTTAATCCCTTGGTTTATAGTCTAAAAACCAAACAGATAAGGTCAGTAATGGGTAGGGTACTGAAGGGCAGGAGAGACCTGCTCAAGTAGCTACATATGGCTTTAAGGGAAGGAGACACACTCATTTTTCTCTTCCTTTCACCTCCTTCCTGCTCTCTGGGAAACATGGCATTGCTTCAAGTTTTGATTTTGTGAAAATTGAGCTATTTTGTTCTTGTGTGACAGAAAGGTGATCACAGTTTATTCTCAAAGTAGAAAATTGTCAAATGTGTTAATATACCAAATTGTATAATAAGCATATGTGTACCCACTGCTGTGGGATATATACCCCGACCTGTACCCCTACCCCTACTCCTATCTCTAACCCTAACCCTAACCCTAATCCTAACCCTAACCCTAACCCTAACCCTAACCCTAACCCTAACCCTAACTGTTTTAAAATATCATAAGGAGCCTAAAAATGAAGACATGGGATAGGCAGAAATGGTAACTTGCCTGATCTTATTTCTTTAACTTCTTTAGAGATTAATTAATATGTCTTATTGGGCTTTAGAATATAAACACAATTAAGCAGATTACTTTAGATTGGAAGAGAAATAGAGGGGTATTTGACAAGTAAATGACTGATATACAGTGTATATCATGACATAGGTTAAGTAAGAGTTATAACTAGGATGTGAAAACCCCATTATAAGAGCCAGGAAAGTTTAACTTGAAGAAGGAGACAAAGAGAGGGCTGGGGAGATGGCTCAGTAGAATAAGTGCTTCCCTGGCAAGTGCAAGGGAAGTTCAATCCCTTGTTCCTCCCCTTCAAAAAAAGAAGGAGACAAAGACATGAACAAAAATCACAAACAATAGCAAGTGAAGGAAAAGGGGATTGAGTATATTAGACAAAAGAGACAGCATGTATTAAGATGTAGAATTAGGACAGAATATTATGCTTCAAGGAACTTCAAGAAAAAGTGCAGTGATAGATGATACCTTTCTTCAAAGGTGACAAGAACAATAAAGAGAAATAGATATCAAAGCATTAGTCAGGAGTTTATGTTTTTAACAGGTTAATAGAAATAATTTGTCTACTGAAGTTATGCTGTGAGTCTTGAGATTTCCTCTCCTGCAGCTGTTGGACCTACTGGGGCTACTGTGTTCCTGTTCTGCTCAGACCCCTTTTAAAGAAGTTTCAAGTTCAGCATATACAGCCAAACAGTCTCCCATGCAATCAGGCAATGATTACTATCAACAAAGCTGCTCAGAAATGTACGCCTACACACTCCTTTCTTCACAAGTCTCTCCTGGATGAGATTGATGTCTGTAGATTTCCCAAAACACCCTGCAGAAGTGGTTAGAACAAGTGTTACCACAGTGCCTATCCTGTGAGAATGACTAAATGCTAGCTCATTGGAAAAAGCCAGTTTCCTAACTGCTGCTACACTCATACTCATAGTGTCCAAAACTTCATTGTGGCCTGTGACCCACATTAGCAAACTGACCCTCAACATCCCCTGTTGCCTGTACACTTGGATTGAGTTCTTCAAAAGTTTTGATCAGTTTTTCTTTGTCTTCACAAGCAGTTTATATTACAGTGTCTTCTACTTTTTCTGTTTTTCTTGTTTTCCTTCATCTTCCTTTCTGATTTTCTTGTTGCCACAAAAGAAAGAGTGGAGGTGCTGTGAGAATTAGAATGCCCAAGATAGTGTAGCAGACCTGGGATTGAATATGTAGATGAACAATTCCTTTGTGCTTAGAGTCTGTCTGTGTTGGAGCCAGGCAATGTGGAAAGGGTAGAAAGCTCTAGGCCTTTGTCACTTTTGCTAAGCATTTACAGCAATAAAATAATTTCCTACTGCAAAAAAAGAAATAATTTGTCTGATGATTCTATTAAGTTAATATTCTAGTAACCCCTAATTCATAGTTTTTCAGGAAACTAAAATGTTATTTGGATGGTTTGATGCCCACTCCACACTGATACTGCTGTCCCAAGGTGAGAGTCCTAGTTATTTAAAACAAGGTAGAACACTTCAGATGCCAGATATATGAATTTTCCCCATGCACTAAGCAAGCAACACTATAATTCAATTCAGTTCTGACACTGTGTACCTGGAGATAGTGTCAGACACACAACTGCGGGCTCACTTCTGCTGACCCTACTTAGTGGTCATTGGGCTAAGCTTGAAGTTATATTCATTAAAACTTTGATTGAAATTTTGGATATTATAGAAAGTTCAAAATCTTTCATCTAGTTTTAGAAGGTGAGCAAGAATCATCTCAATAAACAGTGAACAAAGAATGAAGAACAGAGAGTATATGTCAGCAAATAAATAGAAACAAAAGCAATGTTTTTTGAGTGAGCACCGCCTTTTTGAGAAAATTAAGTTGGGGGCCGGGGTGATGGCTTGGTGGAATAAATGCTTCCCTGGCAAGTGCAAGGGCCTGAGTTCAATCCCTGGTTCTGCCAAAGAAAAAAAGAAAATGAAGGTACTTGAGGAAGACTGGGTAGGGACAAAGTGGCAAACAGTGTAAATCATGGAGATATCTGTATATCATATGTGTTGAATTAAATTTTTCATATAAAATATGGATTCAGTAGCAAAAGAATCAAAATAACAATTCAGTGAGACCATGTTTGCTTTGCAAAGGTTATGCAAATTAAATTCATTTGAATGTGAGTTATTATGAGATGGAGAAAACATGGCTATTGCTCATATGAAAAAGGAAATAATAAAAGTTAAACTACTGAAGGGAAAGAGTGATGTAGATGAATGAACATACTAAATATCTTGTTGAAGATATAATTAAATGGAAGTTAATGAAGATTAAATCCAACATATATAAGAACTACATAAAGATAACAAGATTTATTTCCACTGTAGCAATACCAAGGATCCAATCATTATTCATATACATAAGCAATTTAGAGAAAAGAAACTGTTGGAACAGAATTGCATGAATTTGCTTTTGAGCTATACAAAATTTGAGGACTCCTTTCATGTGGAATGTCTATGTGCTCATACCTTTCTAAGGCTAAAAATAAATAAGAAAATGTGTGGGAGACTAGTTGGAACAAACTGAGGTTTAATTAGCCTACTCTATGAGCACTAAGGTGCAACACAGTGTGCATGGTGCTAACATACTGCCAGTTTCAGGGAAAAAGCAGCGTAGCTGAGATCCAGTTATTTATCTGGACATGTACATGGGGCTTGGGGGGCCAATGAACCTTGTGTTACTCAGATTGCTTGTTCCTATGTCTAAGTGAATAGAATCAGAGCAAGCTAGAAGTTTGGAGCTCCTTGTGGAAGGGAGACAAGAACCACAGCCCTGCACATTTAAAACTAATCCTGTGACTCTTAGTTTTTCATCTTTATTCAACCTCCGTTCCGTTACAAAACTCATAGGCTGGCTTGTACAAGTAGATTCCAAACAGGGACCTGACTGGGGAAAGCTGGCCATGAGGAAAAGTGTAGTGAGTCAGCCATGGCAAGATCCATAGAGAAGAGCAGCCAGCCAGCAAAAGGAGAAAAGAAAAAGAAACAGGAATGTGGGAATTATTTACAGCCAGGATAATGGGGTAGAGTTCATCACTTGAAGTACAACACTGTATCTCTTTGTTGGAAATTCTGTTGCACTGATCTGCACCCAAGTTAGTACCCTGTTGCTTTCTCATATGATGCAAGATGTTACTAAACATAATATTTAGTTTCCTCAGATGGTCAGGCTTGATGTAGAGTGTTGGATCTAATGAGAGGGTTTGGAGCATGCTTGTACCAGGCCATTTTCCACTGAAACTTTCTTTGTATGGAGTTCGATCAGTGGAGTTTATGCCCTTTAATGGTGGGAAACATTCCACACTTGGTGGACCCTTGAGAGAAGATTAAAATAAGGATAAAATTATATCTCAGCCTTTTAGCTAAGATCAAGTGTACAATAAGCGTAAAATTCCCTCATCCCCATCTCTTTCTCATCCTCTTCTTCCTTTCCTCTCATTTGTGGTTGAGACAAAAGTAGTGTCTCCTTATCAAAGAATGATCAGACAGCTTGTGGTTAATTGAGATCCCTTTGGGACATGTGTATTTCTAGTTAATATTCATCCTGAGACCTTAACAATACATGTCAAAATGTTCATGAATATAATCTTTTGAGGTTTAAATTGTTTAAAGAATTAAAATCCAGTGTCATGAGGATGGTATTCCCACTCATTCATATTATATACTCTTCTGAGCTCCCATGAGCCTCATGCCCAGTTCTTACCAGGTTGCAGGAAGCTGTCCAAAGGCAGAGACCACATTCCCCAAAAGCAGAGATTATTGTGTGGCAGATGGCTTTTGTGAAAGCTAATAATGACTGTACACAAGTACTAGGGGCCATCTGAGCAATTAAAAATCTTGGAAACTATTTGAAAATATGCTAAGATGTGGGTACCAGAGGTCATAACTCTCCCACAAGCCATGTTTGGTTTTATTAAACAAAATCAGTCATCTTAAAAAATACAATGTTTTAGGGGCTGGGGAAATGGCTCAGTGGAATAAGCGCTTTCCTGGCAAGTGCAAGGGCCTGAGTTCAATCCCCGGTTCCGCAAAAAAAAGAAAAAACAAAACAAAACAAAACAAAACAAAACAAAACAAAACAAAACAAAACAATGTTTTAATTTTTACCAAACAGGGCATATCCGTAAATGGTGTACTTGACCTCAGGCAAGAAAGGGTACAGTTGTCCCTCTCCTGGAGGGGAAACTGCTGAGCCCTTGTAAAAGGGGAAACCATTTGGTCAATAGGTATCATTCTAAATATTATCAAGGTAACACCCACTGATAAGAAATGGGATTCAGGCCTAGCCCCTGGATCAACAAATAATGGGGGAATTCCCAGTATGAGCTAGTCCCAGTTCTCAGTGGGTCTCGGGGAGCATGGTTGAGACCCTTCCCAGCAGAATCCCAGGAAACACAGCACTAGAACTTCTTGCTGCTGCATGGGTGACTTTGATTGGTAGAGAAAAACTCTTTAAAACCCCCTTATGACCTCTTTCTTTTGTTGCCGTGAGTCTGGTTCCTAGAAAGCTAAGTGTAAACTTCCAGAGTGCTGAAGCTCTCCTGGGATTATCGACTCAGACTGCCTGGGGGAAATTTGTGTTGCAGTTCAGTGACATGATGTTTGGGTTTTTGAACTAAATGATTATATTGCTAAACTAATTATTTTGCCAACTGTCAAAACCACAGCTATTAGCTAAGAAGCTAAAGGATTTTTTAAAAACATATATTTTAGGGAAGGGTCTACAGGGTATTCAGGATCTCATTACTAGATCAGACTCATAGTAATCTGCCTGTTTACAGCTTCCCAAAGGCTGGGATTACAGGTGTGCACCACCACATCCAGTCTCAATCGCCGTCTCATCAAGCCCTGGGGGGCAGGGCTGGACCCACAGGCCCGGGGATTGAACTCCTGGTCTCTGAGCCTGCTTGTAGGTGCTTTAGTCTGCTGAGGTATTTGGCCAGCTTGAAGCTAAAGGGTTGAGCAGCACACTCATAAGGAAATGTTCTTTACTCAAGATATCACAGACCACTGACCCATGTATACTCTTAAGGTTAGAGGAAAATGTTCCCAATGACTCATAGACACAGGTGGTGAAGGTGTTGAGGTAACGGCTTCATCCCAATGGCTGCCAGCCTGGCTCATCCAAGAAGCAGCTATCTTGCCTCAGGTCACCCAGACAGGTCATGCAGAGTGGTGTGTTTCTGCCTTGTGTAGGCCCTCATACCTCTGAAGGTCTCTTTTAGATATTTATTACAAGGGTCTCAGGCAACTTTTGAGGTAGGTATCTGATGAAAGAATGAGAAATTCAAATTACTAATAAGGCAATCCCATTTTTGATAGAAAGATGCCTGAACCCATGGAAGTTTATCAGAAGGAGGAAAGAGAAGATCCTGGCTGTGAGAATGCATGTATTTCTGCAGCCCTCTACTGTGGCCCACAGTACTGGCCTATGATAATTATTGTTTTTAAGGATTTCTTTTTTACCTTCCATTTCTGTCCACAGGATCAGCCTCATTTTGCTTTTGCTCTTCCTGTCACTAGATTTACTGATCCTATGTGCTGATATCAATGAGCAGTTTTGCCACAGGGGATGATGAAGTCTTACCCTCTGTCAGTATTTTGTTGGCCAGACATTAAATCCTGTTAGTATAAAATTCTCCCAAGCCTATGTAATACCTTACATAGATGATTTATTGCTTACTGTCCACTCTAACCAACAATTTACCCTTCTTTTTGCACGAACTAAATGGGCTTTGAAACAACATGGATTACTCAAAGTCCCAGAGATCATTCAAATTATCTTCCCTGATAATTCGGGGACTCTGGTAGTGGAAAGAGCAGCTCAAGTCAAGAAATTAATAAAGAGACTCATTAGAAACATTGAAGGAACTTTGATTT
>NW_004524722.1:5177216-5180275 GCF_000260255.1 Octodon degus | reverse complement strand
TTTGGGCTGTGTAAGGTTGCCTGCAGGTACTCAGGTGCAAATTAACCAGAAACTGAAACAAAAGCCCCAAGAAATTTAGTGAATAGTGGTCACAATTACTCTGAAAGCATTATTTTGTGTCAGACAATGAATTTGTTTACCAAATTGGATGTGGTCAGACAATGAATTTATCAAACTCAATGTGGTTCCAGATTTTAAAACCCCTCCCTGCTTCCTGGGCTAGCCGCCTTTGGTCTTCTCTTGCATGAAAGCTGATTGGGGCCCTGAACTCAGTAATAAATGGCTTTCTAAATTCCAACCTGGCTGATCTGGTTCCTATTCTGACTGACCCATAATAATAGCATTAGAATGATTCACATTAAAATTCATTCTTATTGTCCTAAAAACACAAGTAAACACTATTTCTTCAGAACATCTTATCTCATTCATGTTGCTCTATTCTTTAAAAAAATTGCTAATTAAAATACTCCTTCCAAATGAACAAACTGATGTTTTATTCACACCCATGTCTCTATACACTTGTACAAACTGGAACAAGTGCATAAAAGTGGATACACCCTATACAAGGCAAATCATCACTTGCGCTTAGCAATTGGAGAAGGATGTCTTGGGTTCACTCCATAGAGTGCACATTTATGAAGGAAGATTTGTTGCTCTGTAACTCAATGGTCCTTCACAAGCAGCCAGATGCTCTTTGTAGGTAAAATCTTTTAGATGTGAGAGCATTTATTTGAGAGGCTCTTCTGAGTAGAAAGAATTAGTCAAAGGAGAGACCTCTTATATGAGCTGGATCTCTGTTCTGCTGCACGTGTGTCTCTTAGCTACACTTGTGACACTACTCATCAGTTAAAGCATTCAATGATGGAGACCACTTTGAAGTGGCTTGGAGCAGGGTTTAATATTAACCAATTTGCTTTTTCATGTTTGCTTGTGAGTTTGCCCAAAGCCCAGGACAACTGGTCTCAGAGCAGGGGAAACCGTCAATCACTGGTCCCACAGAGGACTGTAATGGTGGATGAGAATAAGACAAGGCCACAGCTACAGATGCCTGGCTCCAACCTTAATTAGCTAAAGACTGTAACTGCAGGCATCTCACTGGTGAGGGGCTTCCTGGAGGTATCATAGTTGTCCTACATCAATATAATGTATTGTTTGGAGAAGCCTTTGAAGGAACTCTCAAGTCCTGCCCAGATTCCTGCATTTTCTTAAGTATCCCTCTCCTTCCTTTGCTTCAGGCCACCCAGAGCAATTCTTAGTCAAAAACCCCAGAAAAATCTCTAATTCTGTAAGGGGGTTTTCTGATCTCCTGGGGCCCCTTATACCATTGTCTCATTTACTTAAGCCTTTGCCATCCTCTCATTTGGGAGACTGTGGGCCAGATCAGTCTGCAGTGTCTGAGGGATATTATTAATCTAATAATTCACCAGTGCTATTTGGCTGCCATCACAGGGCAGTCTCTTCCCTGTGCTAGTAACTTTGTTCCTGGTTAGTACTGATGTTCCATACAGTTTGCTTTCAGGAGTCAAGTCAAATCTAATGGAGCAATAGCATAAGTAAAAGGAAGATTTTACCTTCTAATATTTATGCTCATTCTGGGACATGAGTATGACTATATTAAATAGTGGATGTGTAATGGGTTAACTGAATTTTATGCTATAACTGGAAATTACTGGGAGAAACCTTGAGTCCTCACTAAAATTTCCCAAATTAACAGCTTCATCAGCTGGTGTCCTGTTTGTTGTTTCATCCCTTGTTTGAAGTGTTAATGCTTAGCATTGTATAACTTAGTTAGATAAATGCCTGAAGCAATAGATAATCGTTTGTGCTTACCAAAGTATACCCCCCACCCTAACCGTGTAAAAACAGTTTGCTTAACAGGTCCCACACAAGGCAAGTTTCCCTTATCACCAAGCTGTGGAACTCCCTTAGCCAGAAACAGATGTCAGCCATTAACAGCTTGAGCTGCAGGATCAAAGAGCCCAAGCTGCTTAGGGAGACCCTGCAACAACCAAATGCATTAAAATAAATAAATTAATAAATAATTCAACCACACTTTTATCCTGAATTGGATCTTACTGTATGGAAATTCTCACTCAACATTCCACTCAGTTGTGGACATGGGCCAAATCAATTTTCAGGATACAAGTAAGTTCTGAGAAGGAATGTTGTCTTACTCCAAATGTGTTACTTACATTCAAATTGGATTCTGTACAACACCTTTTGTGCCTGGACTTCATACTTGGTATTTTTGGTTCAAATTTTTTGATGTTTACAGAAAGTCTAGTACAGAGATATTTAGAAGACTATGGTGAGAAGATGTTTTGGTTCAATCTAAAAACCTATTTAGTAATTTTTTGAGTTTGACAGAAAAGTGTTTTCTTCTTTTTTTCAGAACCAGGGATTGAACTCAGATCCTTGCACTTGCCAGGGAAGCACTTATTCTACTGAGGCATTTCCCCTGCCCCAGAAAAGTTCTTCAATGAAAACAAATTTACATATCAACATTTATGGCTTAACTAGAATAAATATGTCCAAAACTGTTATTTTGGACAAGACAGATAAATATATATATTAGCTTTATTGCAAGACATCTCAAAAGCAAAGACCCAATAAATAAACAATAGACTGAAACATTTCAAATATTTTAGGTACAGATGAAAACTGTCTGAGAGGTCAAAGCTTAATACTGCAATGGCCTAAGCCCAGACTTAGCATAATTATTGCCATGATAAACTTTAGTTGACCCCAGAGTTGTAAAAACAGGCCTACATGTGAGACAAGCAATCATATGGAGAAAACATATCTTGAGAAAGCTGACCCTAAACAATAACAGGAAAAAAGTAGCCAGATGTATAACAAGAAAAAAAATCTGCTTGACAGGCAGGATGGGCACTAATCTAACAGTTTGACAAGCAAGATATTTTGCATATTTCCTTTTTTTTTGTAATTCTTTTTTTTTTTCAAAGTTTTATTGATAAACGGCAATGAGACAGTTTCAAATCAAATCGGAAGTACAGTTTCAACAAATAATACACTGCATATATTCTTCTTAGTGGTTA
>NW_004524722.1:5171902-5177116 GCF_000260255.1 Octodon degus | reverse complement strand
ATAGAATTCTATACTTCTCATGTTTGCACATAAGTCCAAAAATCTCACCATATACAACCTTGAAGCAGGACAGCCCCACAATATTCCTTTTCCTGTCTCTTGCTTTCATTCACAACCCCCTTCTTTTTGAACATCCACCTACCCGAGAGACATCTTAGCAGTAACTGGCATGTCATGACAAGCCGTCAAAGGCAGATATATTGATGTGTAATTCCAAATAGCCACTGTGCCTTAGTAGACACGGATATGCCACAGAGTACACTTTGAGAAGCATTTTTAGTCATGGATCCATTATCCCCACTGGTATGTTTATAACTGTTTTTCTACCATTTGCTCCTACCAGATCAAATTGCCAGGTGTCACTTCTACAGTTGCTGTCATAAGTTTGTCATTAAGATTAGGTCATGTGAATTAAATTGTTAAAAAAAGAATTTATTTCTTTGCATTACTATGCATTCACGAATTTTCATTCATTCTCATTGCTGTTGGTATCTATAATTGAATTTTACACCACTTTGTGTTATCTTGCATCATATACAAAAAATTTATGCATGAGCTCATTCATCCATATTTTAATGCTTTGTTGTTTAGTTTCTGAATAATGTGGCTTCATACATATGTATCACATGTAATTATGAAGCATTGTTCCTCAAATTATTTATTATTTTTAATATCCACACCTTTGCTACTAAAGATGGAACTATCAGTAGTCCAATAATTATTAAAATCTTTAAAAAGATGATAAGTAGTTCATATTTGTTGGATGCCTGTCATTTACCATATGTCTTGGAAGTATGGAAAAAGGATTTTTATTATTCATCCTGAGATCAAATCTGTGAGGTAAAATATAACCCTTCAGTTTTGTGGTTGGTGATATTGAGGCAAAGTGTTTTACAATACTAGAAAATAACAGCAAGACACAAAGTAACTGATTTTAGAGTTCATACTTTTACTAAACTTTCTTCTATTTAAGATGGAACTATTTCTATTTTTTAAAATTTGTTTTACTACCTGATTAATGGATATAACATTAAAATTGTATCTTACATGCTGGGAATATTGCTGAATGGCACAGTGCCTGCCTGGCAAGTTAGAGGTGTTTTATTTTCTGTACCAAAAAACCACTGTGTATTTTCCAGTGATTTATTCACTGATAATTACATACTATTGTTCCTTCTTTTCTGGGCCAGTATTCTAATGCATTACATGTATTTATAGTGCTGCATTTTATAATAGTAGTTGTGGAGAGTTATTTGTTATTTTAGTTTCATCTTAGTTCAAGTGAATCTATTTATATTAATGGTAGTCTGAACTGCACACCTTCTTCTTAAAGATAAATTAATGCTTTTCCCTGAGAAATATCTTTACTGTTCTGTAATTTAAACTTTTCACTATTTTTTTTTCCAATTGCAGGTTCATAATCCGTGTTAGGCTACTGCTTTTCTCCTGAAATCTCTGCCCATGTCACTGGCAGGAAGTGGAAGCTGACATGCCCTTGACGAGCACCGGGTTGCTCTACCCCCATATTGACTGACTCCACCTTGCCCCCTCTGCAGCATGGCTTCTTCCCTCTGCACTCTAGAATTTTGCCTGATATCTTCTCCTAGGTTCACCCGATGACCCACCCATGACTTTGGCTTTCTTGGTACAAAGGCCAAACCTGATACCTATTCTCTTGTTTTCTGACCTTACCATGCTTAAATGCTCCTGTCTTCAAAATTATTTGCCCAAGATTTTCAAAATCAACAGAACAACTACTTTGGCAATGCCATGACTGCATTTCCCCAAAGCGTATGCTCACTGCGCTGCTATAAACAGCTCTTCTGTGTGTTTTAGCCCAGTGGAAGCAAAGCAAACCTTGAGGCCCTCCTCTTTCTATCAAACTGAGTGTGCTCTATGGTCCTCTTCTTCCTATGTAGCTCTCTCATGCTCTGAGGTATGCCACACATACTCTCAAATAAGCAATCAGGAAATAAGGTACTAGTGGATTTCTGCTTTGTATATTCTTTCCAAAGAACTTCAAATGTCTGTACTTTCCTACCAGGCTTATGAATGGTACAGAAGATATGTTTAAAAACTAAGACCTTCTGGGAGATATCTTCCCTATTAGCCTTTCCCATTTTTGTCTCTCTTACTGTATTTCATGCAGAAAGAGCTCCTGCTAGAGATTCATCTGTTTAAAAGAAAATTTCCGTGGTACCAAAATGCCTTTCCCTCTGTGCTAGCTCTATTTATTGCTATTGGATGAATCATCTGATAGCAGAAATCAAGAGGAACAAAACAAAAATTAAAATGTTCAACTGGAAACGTACCTTTGCTTTCAAAAACATTTACTGAATTAATATATGTGCACCCATATACTCAATATATGTTTTATGTTTCTATACTTTATTTTTAGAGATTTATGTGCTTTCCTTAGCTGGTTCCAATATGGGCAATATTTACATATAAAATACTATCAATGCATTTCTAGCATTAATGTAGTAACTTTGCTTGCTGGGTTATATTGAAGCCAATATTACTCTGCAAAGATATTTCTGTTATATATAAGTAAATACTAATATTAATATAATATTTATTGTGCTCCAGGCACTATTTAAATATATTACATGCACTTTCTCAATTTTCTCAAAATTGATACACAGATAACTTAACTTCATATTTCCTAAGGTTTTTGGTAGAGCTGTGGAGCATGGACGCGAGATTATGCACTGTGACTCTGAGCTTAGCCTCTTACTCATAAGGCTACCTTGTATCCTGATGGATAAATCATTTTTCCTGATACATGTAGTTTACTCAGTGAAATCATTTAAAGTCCTATGATTATCCTTTCATAAATTCACTTTGGTTCTGTTTGTCTCCTGCTCTATTTTGCTTTTTAATCTTCAGTAACAATTATACCTTCTTGTCTGCTCTCACAGTAATTTCTTTTCAGGGACACATTTCTCTAGTTTTCTCCTGACAGGTTGAAAGGTGGTAAGGCACTGAGATGGCTGGGACAATTTAATATGATGCCAAATACAACATAACCATTGCCAATTCCATTGCTGCAGGTGCTACGCAGTATGATCTTTGACAGGCAGCTTATAATTCATTTCCTCTTTAGGCAGTGGTCTTTTTCATTAAATTAGGTCGTCCATTTAAAAAAAAATAATTTATTTATTTGTTTCTTAAACTTTTTTATTTTTTAAAGAAAGTACAATTAAAATTAAAACAGAAAAACTGCAAGTGATACAGAATTTCACTTAACAAAGTCATACGAATTTCACAGCATTTGTTGTAATACATAGTGTTGTCTTTCAACCATTTTAACTAAATTATCCTACTTCCCTTTTTCTACTAAAGTGAGTTTGTTGAGTCATGAAAAAGAGAAGACACAAAGCAGGAGACAAAGGGAAGGGAGAGAAAGCAAAAAGTGAAGAAGCAAAGCGCTCCTCCAAGCCATGGTTTTTATTTTTTCCTCCATTATTCTTAGCTCTCTCAGGGTTGTATCAGTCAGGGGTTCTGCACATGAATCTATTATATAACTTGCTTGTGTCTTATCCTCAAAAAACCCGAGGTTCTCACAGAATAATACTCAAACCATAATGGAACTGGGTCTGCCCACAGACTCAAGAGGTACAGAGGTCAAAGCAAGGTCAGCACTTAGCTCACAGCATGTGCTCGGGAGCAAGCTGTTCTTTTTCCTTTCATCTGTCCATCCTACATGGGTTAGCTTATTTTCATGTGTCTTCAGCCCTACTACAATCCTAAAAATCCCTAACAAGTGATGCTTGGGCATTTATATTTAGATTATTTTTTTAAAATTAATTTTGTTGAGAAACAAATAGTAATGAGACAGCTTCAAAACTGATTAGTAGGACAGTTTCAATAATTAATGCATTTCATATTGTTGTCTTAACAGTGGTTATTCATAGTACAAGATGCAGACATGATATCCTGTCCAAATACTATTAGTACAAATCTTTCTTCTTATTAAATTAAGAGAAAGTAGCTGTATATCTATCCTAAGTATTTTGTATATACAGATACAAAATGGTCCTTCCTTTGTATCCCCTTTTTTTGCTTAGTTTTGTCAGAGATGGGTATTCCATTGTCATTTAAATACTGTAGGTGCTTGAATTCAGCAAAATGATTGAATATAGTCCAGTAGTCCATAATAGTAGTGGGTTTTCTGTAGGACTGGCAATGTCAGAAGTTGTTGACACTTTACAGTTCAGCATATTAATATGGCTTTACTTCTTATACCTCGTTTTTATACTTTTCTGCTGGATGGTTGAGACCAAGATAAAGAAAGATTCAACACCCAGAGGCTTCACACTGTGCTGGAGAATTGAGCTTTGATAAGGCTGCATGCTCCATCCATTTAATTCACTTTTCAAGAGTACCAATATGGATTAGATTGAGGGACTGCATGAAGATTGAGATCAACTGGAAATCATGACCTTCTTAAACAAAATCCTGCTGAAAAAGGAAAGTCCTGCAGTGTTTCTTCTGCATGTGGGGCACTGTGAGGGCTCACTTCCTGAAATATACTGCCAGCTGACATAAGCCCCAACGAGGTCTGTCTTCAGGAAATAGTATTTGCTTCCATTAAGTGTTGTTGACGATCTGACTAGAATTTCAGTTCCTGAACTGAAACATGATGCAGTTACTCAGCGATTTTAGAGAAAGTGACCTTAAATGGTGATGTACAGAGAGAACAAAGTTGGTATTATTTGTGCTTCAGTGTAGACAGTGAGGACTAGAACTAATGTAAGTGAGGAAGCAAAGTTGGTCCTATACTTTGTAATTACATAGTCTTAATTTTATATAAGCACTCAATTCACCACCTACAAAGATATGAAGAGGATTTTCTTCTTTGCCATTTTTAAGAACAGTTTACAAAACTTTCACAACATTTTTCTCCTGAATATTTATATGTATTTACCCTGTGAACCTATCTGAGCCTGGCAAATGTACTACCTAAGGTCTTCAAATAGAATTTTCAAAATAGGTGCACAGCTCATTACACTCTTTCTTTTTAAAGAGCTTTGGTAGATTCTACATTCTCCACTGTCCTCTTATTTTATTCAGGCTGTTAAATCCTTCCACCTAAATTTGATTGCAACATACTTTTTTAATTTTTTTTCTTTTTATTCATTTTAATGAGAAAAAAAGATAAAATAGCAATAAAATGCTAAACAGGTAAGAAAATTACAATAATTAATATAT
>NW_004524722.1:5168843-5170927 GCF_000260255.1 Octodon degus | reverse complement strand
AAAACTCTTTAAAACCCCCTTATGACCTCTTTCTTTTGTTGCCGTGAGTCTGGTTCCTAGAAAGCTAAGTGTAAACTTCCAGAGTGCTGAAGCTCTCCTGGGATTATCGACTCAGATTGCCTGGGGGAAATTTGTGTTGCAGTTCAGTGACATGATGTTTGGGTTTTTGAACTAAATGATTATATTGCTAAACTAATTATTTTGCCAACTGTCAAAACCACAGCTATTAGCTAAGAAGCTAAAGGATTTTTTAAAAACATATATTTTAGGGAAGGGTCTACAGGGTATTCAGGATCTCATTACTAGATCAGACTCATAGTAATCTGCCTGTTTACAGCTTCCCAAAGGCTGGGATTACAGGTGTGCACCACCACATCCAGTCTCAATCGCCGTCTCATCAAGCCCTGGGGGGCAGGGCTGGACCCACAGGCCCGGGGATTGAACTCCTGGTCTCTGAGCCTGCTTGTAGGTGCTTTAGTCTGCTGAGGTATTTGGCCAGCTTGAAGCTAAAGGGTTGAGCAGCACACTCATAAGGAAATGTTCTTTACTCAAGATATCACAGACCACTGACCCATGTATACTCTTAAGGTTAGAGGAAAATGTTCCCAATGACTCATAGACACAGGTGGTGAAGGTGTTGAGGTAACGGCTTCATCCCAATGGCTGCCAGCCTGGCTCATCCAAGAAGCAGCTATCTTGCCTCAGGTCACCCAGACAGGTCATGCAGAGTGGTGTGTTTCTGCCTTGTGTAGGCCCTCATACCTCTGAAGGTCTCTTTTAGATATTTATTACAAGGGTCTCAGGCAACTTTTGAGGTAGGTATCTGATGAAAGAATGAGAAATTCAAATTACTAATAAGGCAATCCCATTTTTGATAGAAAGATGCCTGAACCCATGGAAGTTTATCAGAAGGAGGAAAGAGAAGATCCTGGCTGTGAGAATGCATGTATTTCTGCAGCCCTCTACTGTGGCCCACAGTACTGGCCTATGATAATTATTGTTTTTAAGGATTTCTTTTTTACCTTCCATTTCTGTCCACAGGATCAGCCTCATTTTGCTTTTGCTCTTCCTGTCACTAGATTTACTGATCCTATGTGTTGATATCAATGAGCAGTTTTGCCACAGGGGATGATGAAGTCTTACCCTCTGTCAGTATTTTGTTGGCCAGACTTTAGATCCTGTTAGTATAAAATTCCCCCAAGCCTATGTAATACCCTATATAGATGATTTATTGCTTACTGTCCACCCTAACCAACAATTTACCCTTCTTTTTGCACGAACTAAATGGGCTTTGAAACAACATGGATTACTCAAAGTCCCAGAGATCATTCAAATTATCTTCCCTGATAATTCGGGGACTCTGGTAGTGGAAAGAGCAGCTCAAGTCAATAAATTAATAAAGAGACTCATTAGAAACATTGAAGGAACTTTGATTTCCAAAATTTACCAGGGGACACTAATTGGTTTCACCTGAAATTAGGAATACCTATGTATCAGATAAGTAGTGTATAGAAAAACATTACAAGGAAAACCAGCTTTAAATTTTTCCCATACCTCCACATTTAACACCCTAAAGGAGCTCTAGGTAACAGAAACTTCTTTGGTAAATAAACAGATGTTTCCAATTCATCTGACTGTGTCTCTCATGAGGAGCATACTGCCCACTCCTTGCTTTCCTACTGGAATTTTTGGTCAAGTAGTGAATAATAAATATCAACATATTCTCTGGCTTTATCTCTGTAACCAGCTTACCAAAATTCTTCAGACTTACGCAGTTCAAATGGCTAAGCTAATTCAACAAGCCCACCAGTGCTCCACAGAGTTTTAGGATGCCATTCTGATTGTATTGTGCTTTCTATTAATCTTGCACAGCATACTCATTTATTACAAACTTCTGTAGCCTGTCATATAGCCTTTGCAGATTATATAGGATTAGTTGCCAATCATGCCTCTGATAAATTTATACAGCTGTATTGTTATTTTTTATCTTACCTAGAAACACTCAGACAATTCTTATGAATTCCTCAACTTATTTTGTAGATGGATTTTCTTTTTTTATGTATTTAGTACAGGGCCTACAGGGT
>NW_004524722.1:5162840-5168743 GCF_000260255.1 Octodon degus | reverse complement strand
AAAAAAAAAAAAAAAAATACATGTCACACACAAGCACTGGTACTAAGCCATTTTCCCATATTCATAAATTTTTAAAACATAAGGGAAACCTTTTTTACTTACTGAAAACCATCAAGTGACCAAATGTTTTAAATACCTTAGAATTGCTACCCTTTAGTTAATAATTCTCTGTGTTAATATTGCCCTGAGTTACTCTATGTTCATCAAAATATAGATCAGATTAGTTAGTGTTGCCTCGATAATGTTTCTATTTTGGTTATCCTGTTAATAAGTATGAGAAATAAAAATACAAATTCTCTTCTAATATCACCATGTTTTCAAATAGCTCAACTTTTCATATAACATTTATGTTTACTACGTAAGTGTCATAGATTGATTTTTTCCAATTAAAAGTACTATTTGTGACCTACTGAGTGTGACTTAAGAAATTTCTCAAAAATATGCATTAGTGCATTGTAAAGGACCTTACAGAGTAAAGAACCCTAAGATCAACTCATTCTTATATATAGCTAGTCCATACTCTGCAGCCAAGCTGTACATCTTCCCTGAATTCCCAGCCAAAGAACAAAACTACCTCCAAAAGTTAACAGGAGTTTTGCACCTTGCACAAATATCAGTTCAATGTCTTTTAAATATCTAGCTGTCATACAAAGGAGTGAGAGGCCATACAATGTTCAAAGAAAGCAGGATAATGTTGAACAATAAGATTACAATTAACTTTTGATGAAAATAAGGGGGAGTTGTATATATGTAACATTTTATCTACCATAAAATACTCACATTCTACAAAACCCACAATGAAAACACAATCTGCTAAACCTAATATTTGTACATGGAATCTGTGATGGCAGTGGCAGTGGCGATGGTGGTTGTGGTTATGAGCAGTTGAGACAGCCCTGTGGCAGCTGGTGGAGCAGGTGGCTCATGTGAACATGGCAGAGGCAGCAGGCCCATCACCACGACACAGCATGCAGGGCACAGCAGGCACGGGAGGACACTCAGAGGCATCCTCCTACATCCACCACACAATAAGATACATCATAACCTTATAATCTGAAAATAAGCTATACCAGTGTGTCCAATAAAATATAAAACATTTGGTAATCTGCTGAAGGGCAATTAGAATGAATAGTTAGCTTCTTCAAAATTTTCAACAGACTGTTATAAAAAGAAATAGATTCATGCTGTTTTTACAGCTGGAATGAAATCTACAGGAGGGAGCTGGAAGCAGACCACCAAAGCCAGCACCTCCCCAGGCTAGTTTGATGTTTTGTTCAAAGTGCTTACAAACAATTTGATCCTTAAGGTATTGTTTATGAGATTTAACAGGCATAAAGATGAGATTTTATTCAAGAATCAATTACTTTCTACTCCTGGACCCTACTGGGTGTACTCTGTGTAGTACCCTGTGAGTTATGGGGTGTTCCACCCTGGCTGGGAAAATGCACTTACTGGGTCCATGCGGATCTCTGGGACTACCGCCCCTTATAATTGGGATGTTGCTTTTTGGTCCTGGGTAGCTTTATTCTAATAGAAATATAGTTAAGAGGCAAAAGCCTAATGTTCCATAAAAACAAAGAACAACAAACGAAGCCTGAGGAGAACAGTTGTCTCTCTGGTAAATTCCAGCAAACTGAGATTCAAGGTTGCCGTTAACTGCTTCTCTGGTTGGTGCCCTGTTTCTTGTTTAATCCCTTCCTTGGGATGTTAATGGCTAGCATTGGGTAAACTCAGAGTTAGGTAAATGCCTGGAGTCACTAGAGTAGTTTGTGTTCATCAAAGTAGTTATGCACATTCCTTTGCTGCCTTTAGCTCTCAATAAATGTGAGATGTTACTGTGGCTCTGGGCTCACTTAGAGAGACTCATCCCAGTGAGACCTGTGAAGCTATATTCTTCTCATCATTTCTTGGCAGGCCCAGGGATTGAACCCCTGCCCCTGTGCCTGCTTGCAGATGCTTTAATTGGGTGAGCTATTTGGCTAGCCCCATCATTTCTTTTGGCACTGACTCACAACATACAACATTTCCTCATACCTTGCAAATAGCCAATACAGTAATAAGTATTTAAGGTGCCTTTCTGCATATCTTGGTTTGTTCAGTTCTGTCTTCTCCAATCTTAAGTTGTCCATTATTCTCACAATGGTTTTTTAATTCCAAAAGTGCATAGGCTCTGTCCAGATTTCTCTCCACCTTACCACTGCCTTGGAACACTCTCAAAGTCCTGAGATGTGGTAATTTTCATATCTACCTTATTTATTAACTTCCTCTTAGAGATTGTGGCTTATTGTTGCCAGATATTCATTACTCTAAAAACAGGTACTTTGTGCATTTTTCCTACCTGTTTCAGTTGGGAAGATATATTTCACCCCTATTACTACATTTTGGCTCAAAGCAGAAGTAGCCAGCACTCCTCCCTTGCTCGTACACATACGAACTTCCTTCTGCGTACCAGGACTGCCTTAAGCACTGGAAATCCAGTGGGAAATGTATTGCTAAATGTGAAAAGAGAGCAAAAGCTTACAACCAAAGGAAAGTTATATTACAACTTTGAAATGTAAAGGGAAAATTGCAACCAATAACCTCACAGGTAAAAAGAACAGAAAGCCGCACCTTTTGATGAGGCCATAGTAACTCAGACTGTAATCTGAACAACTAATTGGAAAACAATACACAATAAATGCAACAACCATTGTTGAATTCCTGTTATTTTGATTAGTGAAATTCCAGTCTACATAATTTCTTTTTTATTCTCTTTAAAATTAAAAACAAATCTGACATTGCAATACTATACCACATGTCTAACAACATTGGACATTTATAACAGTAGTAACAAAGAGATGTTTCCTAATCCTTGGCTTTCCTGAAAGTAGACAAATCACATTTCAAATTTATTTATCTCAAAAATCCAGCCCAGCATTGAGAAGTAGATAGTCACTAATCAGCAATAAGCCAATGTAAAAGAGCTCATTGTATGTTCGTGTTGGGCAGTTGACACACAAGTGATTTCATGCTTAAAAGTGAGATCAATGAAGGACGGTAGAGTATTGAGGAAACCAAGGTTGACATCAGCTTGATTTCAAGTAATTTGTTTTTGTGGCATCTCCTGTGAGGCACACTGAAACCTTTCTCATGGGAATATCTTGCTAACCTTCCTTTTCTACAATTTAGTATTTATTGGAGTAGATAACTTTGGTGCTGGGCAGATGCCTCTAGCAGAGGTTATAACATTTCAAGACTCCATTCTTTCTCACCTACGCAAGGATGGTGATGCAAGAGGAAGCGGTGATGCTGGTTGTGTTTATTAACTGGACCTGGGACTTCTAATAACAGGGTGAGGAGGCAACGGAGGGCCCATTAAACCGGTGGAGACAGAGCACTGTCCTAAGGATTTGCACAACTGAAATTTTCCTTAGTTTTAGAATGTAAAGTCCAGGAAGCTCCAATTCCTTACAGAAGAAAGAGAAGGGAAAGTTAAGAGAAGGAAAGAAAAAAGTAAGAGCCAAAAGGAACACTGTAGTAGTCCAAAGTTAACTGAGGGTAAGTTAGTATTATAACAAGAGAGCAGAGAGTTTCTTTGCAGGATGACTGGAATACTTAAAAGGAAATTTAGGGGAGGCACACCATTAGAGGAAGGGTCAAATAATTAAAAGAGGTCAAATATCTAAAAGTAGTTAAATGTCTTTTAGATCTCTTGGAATAGTCTGAAGAACATCTTTTCTGTTTTGGGTGGGTAATCCAACACACAGATAAATGGGAAATAAGTGCAAGGGTAAGTATATGTTGGGAAAGTTGGGACTATCCAGCTTGAATATTGTCTGTATGAAGATATGCCCTTTTTCCTTTATTTTACATTTCAGTGGCATCTAATCTTCAATGTGGCGTGAGTTCAGAAGAAAGTATAACCTCTGAAAATGTTTTATATAACATTGTTTAAAATGGATGAATTGGGGCTGGGAAGATAGATCAGTGGTCTAAATGCCTGTCTGGCAAGCTCAAAGACCCAGGTTTGATCCCTGGTATTGCATGCTGTGTTGGCCCCAGGTGCTGAGCCAGCCAATTAAGCTGGGCATGATGGCACACACGCACCTGTAATCTCCATGCTGGGGAAGCTGAGAGAGGAGGATCACTACAAGGCTGAGCTGCATAGTACGATCTTGGACCAAATAAATAAAATTTTTAAAAGAAAATGGATGAATTATTCATTATTGGAAGTTTTATATCTTCTCTAATTCATATGCTATAGTAAGAATATCTAAACTATGAATTTTTTCATTTAAGTAGACTTTCTTATGTTTTTTGTATGTTAATATACACCCTCACTGAGATATGTGAAGTATGTAATCCCAATCCTACAGCATACTTTGGTAACAGAAAAGTAGTAATAAGAGATCATATGTGGTAAATTTCAAAGAGAAATAACATACTAAAAAAGAAAAAATATATATACTAAAATGAATTTAACAGTTAATTCTTATGATATTCAACACATAAGAATATTTTAATATAGAGAATATTATATATAAACATGCTTAATCAGATGAGGTGATCAATATTAATCTAGATAACTGCTGTTGAGAGTGTGATCAATGGTATACAAAAACTGATGTGAGAATAAGTATATTATTATAATATACTTATTCTCACATCAGATTAGAGCAATCAATCTGATTAGATTGGAGAATGACTGGAGACATTAAATCATTTATGGAATATAGTCTTTGGAAAGGATTGGGGATACGGACATAAGTGTTAGAAACCAACCACGGATGATATGCACTGAGTGTGTGCTTGAGCTTTTCTTGGTTGTTGAGCGACAGTGGCGGTTCTTCACGCTGCAGAGATGATAGTGACACTCATCACTAACGACAGAAGGAAAGATGAGCTGAAAGAAGAGTATGTATTCCTAGACATTCTGGACAAGAATCAAGGAATCTGAATAGCAGCTTATAAGTATACATCTGAACCTGTGTTATGAATATTTGTGTATGTTTTTAAATGGCATGGGGTTGTGGTTGGTCAGGATTTTATATTTTTAAGAGAATCTTTTTGTGTTACTGCAGTGAAACATAGTGTGTTGAGTAACAGCATGGGACTTGTTTGTGGTATGAATTGTGTACTCTAGTTTAGTGTACACCATGGCTTGCCTTTTCTTTCAAACTGAGTGACTCTGATACTGAACATGAACTCTTGTAAAAATTGCCATAAGTCAATCTTGTCCTCAGTATTCAAACCCTCATTAAAAATCTCATTCTTCCAGGGGCTCTGTCCGTCGTTGTGTCACTCCTACATCTATATAAATATATTTTATAAAACACTCATCACTAGGTACATTGTGGAAAATGTAGTAGGATACGGTAGGTATTTAGAGCTGAGAGGATCTGCTTGCAAGACTTAAGAAGTGCCATCCACACAAGAACATATGAATTGTCTGAGATCTGCTCTTGAATAATAATTGAAACTTATAGAAAGATAATTATATATATTTATTTACATGTGAAGATTTTTTTTTCTTTCTGTATTTAGGACAGGTTCTACAGGGTTACTGGGTCTCACTACATAGATCAGACTCGTAGTGATCCTCCTGTTTTCAGCCTCCCAAATGCTAGGATTACAAGCACTCACCTTGATGCCCAGTCTCAGCCGCCCTCTCAGCAAGCCCCATGGATGGGGCTGGTACGACATGCTTGGTATCAAACCCCAGCCGCTGCACCTTGCCTAAGCAGGTGCTTTAGTTCACTGAGCTACCAGGCCAGCCCCTTATATGTAAAAATTGTATATCTACATAAAGATAATTTTGCCTGATTTTCTTTCATAGTTACGTAGTACCAAAGGAACAAAATCTTTAACTTTGGCTAAGAAGGAGGAATAGTTTCTTGTCCCAATTCTCTGTGCCTATAGTCTTT